>NC_137263.1:52982261-53009446 GCF_053477335.1 Acartia tonsa | reverse complement strand
ATATACGTGGATATTAAGATTTCGAATTAGGTCTTTGAGATCAGCTAATAGCGTCGGAAAGGGGACTATGTACGAACGAGAGCAAGTAATTCTAAGCACCTTCCAGCAGTGATACTAAATGTTTTTTGTTGTTGTGTGAATATACTAGGATTATGTTTAATATTGTTAGGTATATGATATATCGATTAAAAAAATTAAGTTTACCATGGTTTTCTATGAACAAAGCTTTAAATTTTGAGCATTTTTTTGACGAATTGTCATCTAATATATTGTATCGAGTTAAAAAATGAAATAAAATAAAACGCCAAAACGAAATCAAATGCTGTAAATTAGGAAAGTACACTTAAAACTGTTTACAATATTATAATGTACCATCTCTTTTTATAATTTAACATTTTCCATTAAAAGAGTTAACTTTTTGTCACAGCAGTTAAAACTCAACAAAACATTTGATATTTCGTCAAAATATGCCTAACATTTCAAAGTTATTTTCATATAAAACCATGGTGAAACTTAATTTATTAAATCGAAATAATGATTTTAAACATTACCCGAGTATATTTACCACTTGGGACAGGTAGTTGTCTGGATTATACATTTATTGGATAAGTAAACAAGAGCCAAATTAAAAATCACCCATAATCAAGTTTTAGGTACATGTATGCTTGGAGGTATACAAAATATAGATCTATTTCTTTCTAATTGCTTCCTATTTACTTACCCCTTCAGTTTTTAGAAGCAGGTATGAAAACGTTTATTTTGCAAAATTGGACCATAAAAACGTTACCAATTTAATGAGGTAAGCAAGTCTAGTCTCTTGTAAAAAAAAAACCTATGAAGACTAAAAAGTCGTTACCTTCCAGGGATAGGAAAAAATGACCCTCCCTAGTAAAAAAAAACTCCTAATATTATTCATATTAATGTACTTTTTTAAATATCATATGAATACTTTTTCATCAACATGTCTGATATCCAAAAAAACAACATTTTTCTTCATTTCTGCTTCTAAAAACCGATACAATAACATTAATACATTATTTTTATCTGTAAAAATTAGGGAAAAAAGGAATCTACTCGAAAATTTCATTGTCAAGATTTAAAGTATTCTCTATTTAAAAAAAAAAGAATTGTACAAATTTTCGAGTAAAAAGAAAAATAAATATTAATGTTTCATAAACTACAAAATAGTTACTGATATTCTTATGTATAACACCTTTCTTATTTTCTCTTAGATTAAACTTTGAAGCTTTATGAAACACAAATATATTAGAGACAATTCTTAAAATTCAGCCAATCGAGAATAGCTAAGTCTAACAAGGATTGTTTTGTCCACAAGTAACGCAGCAATATGTAAGTAATCTATTAGTGGGGTTTAAAACTAACAATTTTTAAATTTCAATTTAATTAAAACCAAATTATTATACAAAATTTTTAATTTAATGACGGATGGACGTACCTATTTATAGAGAAGCTGCGTTACTGAAAAGTATTTTTTAAATCTACAATAAATTGACTGTAAATTAAGAATTAAAAACACATAAAAAATGACAAGAACAAAACAACGTGCAAAGCAACGAAATAAACAAATAAAAAACAAGACTAGGATAGAGAATAAAAAGGATGAACAAATGGCTCAACATTTATTGAACAAAATTTTTTATGCGGGAGATTATTTAACATGCTTCTTAATACAATATACATACAGTTATACTTTACATTTTACAATGTTACATAATAATGAGTCATTTTAATAATCATGCAAATTTGGGGCTAGGGTTCGATCTTGGTTTATTCTGTTATTAGCTTAAATTTTAAATATGCTCATTTTTATAAAAGAATTGAATACAATATTGCTTTCAAAGAAATTTGCATTTAGGATTTAAAGAAAATTAGCAACCCTTATCACAAAGGTCTTGAAAGGTCCTATTTAAGATATAAATATTTGAAAAGGAAAGAAGAAGAATCAATAAAACTCCTCTTTAAATATTTTATTTCCTAAAATAAAAAAAATCCAATTACAACATATAAACAATACATTTACTAAATACAACTAAACAAGGATGACAGCATTCATGAGAGAGGTGGCACAGCAAAGGCAATTACTTTTACAATTATAATTTAATATTTAGAAAGAATGAAGTTTTAAAGACAGACGAACGGACAAACAAAACGAATACACCAAGTAGCTACGCTACAACTGAACACAAAAAGGACGGAATTTATACAAATAAAAATTTCTTTGGAAGACTTGAAATTAATAAATTTCTGCAATTTTTAATTTTCAAAAAGGTTGTAAATTTTAATTAAAATGCTACTGGACATACTATAAAGGCCTTTTTTTATTCTTAATTAGAAGTTCTTTGGCCAAATTGCACAAAAAATTAGATAACTTGTACAATATATTTAATCAATAAAAAACTGGTTTTAAGACTTGTATTTTTACAATAAATTTTAACTTCAATAATTTCTTGTTTTAACAATACACATGAGACTCAATAAGCCCAATTCTTTAACAAATATAAAAGGGTAAAATTATTGTTTAAGTATTGAGCTTTATATAAACCCTGTTATTAAAACTTATTAAAGGAGTATTCGACTTAATTTTTAAGACATACAACAAAAGAGGTATGATAGAAAATCTATTTTTCACTAACTTTTCTATTTTAACTGAGCATTGTTGAAGAAAAACTGTAAAACAAGACTCTCAGAGGTTTAATAGATTTTCTTTAATTGAAATATCATCCCTTCTGTATACAACATTAAGCTGAGATCAAGAAACATTTTTTTTAATAATTGGAAAAGGGAGTTTTACATTTTTATATCTACGACATCTACAATCAAGCCGGGGTAGGACAATGGGTGATAAATTAATCTTCCCCAAATGAAAATGGGTAAAATCTGCATCTGACAGATTAAAAACAATAGGCATAGATTAATTTATCTTCTGTTGTCCTATCCCTTCCATAAATCAAGGTATGGGGTCTAGAGCTATCAAAATACCCTAATCACATCATAATGTAAAAGAAAGGTGAGTATATTATGATGTAAATAAGTGTCTTTCATGACTCTAAACCCTTCTAGATAACACAAAACAACAGTAAAGTCTAATATTGACTAAAGAAGGACTATCTTAAGGACTAATACATGGAACTGGAAGATTTTAAAAATTTTCTAGGCATTAGCCCCGATTCTTTCCTTACTTATCTTAGTGTAACCATTAAGCTTTGTACCGCCGATACCGCCGTTTTTACGGCGGTTGTAAAGCTTACCTTCTGCTTTAGATTCATATGCGGGCTTTTTAGAGGGTGACAGACCAAGGGAGTCATAGGATGACTTGTCCAGACCGCGCAGCGCAGATTTTGTCGACCGCCGAACTTTCTCCAAATCTTCCAGAGAATATCCGCCAGTCTTTTCCATGTGGCCGAGCATTGCCTTGCGGGAGTAGAACACGCTGCCCTCGGGCGACAGGAAGATAAAAAATCGCTGGCCCTCCTGGTTTGGCCGCGGACGGGACCGTATCTTCCATCCTGTCGGCATACTCGGGTGGTTCTCGATCCAGTCGTCCTTGTCGGCATGCTTGCTGACATGACCGCCGCTGCTACGATCATAGCTGCCTCTATGACCGCCGTAGTTGTTGTGGCTGTAGCTATTGCGCGGCTTGGCCGGACTGTCAGCACTGCAATTTTCACTGTGTGATTTGAGCTCGCTTTCCCAGCGGAAACCGCGGTTGCAAAACTGACACGTAATGGCCAGCTCGCCAGTATGGCCTTTCTCGTGCAGGATGCGGTAGGCCGCCTTCTTGAACGTCTTGCCGCACCAGCCGCAGTACAACCGCGTCTCCTCGCCATGATATTCCGCATGTTCTTCATTGCTATGACCCGCTTCGTGGAACTTGCGGATATGCGGCGCATTAAAGACAATGCCGCAGTATTTACAATCCAACCGATGCGGATCGTCAAACTGAAGAACAACTGGCGATTGAGATCTACTTTCTTGAACAGCCGCGTCCACAGAAATTGTGCTATTATTGACCGAAGGCACATATGTGGTAGTGCTCTCGTTTGCTGTTACCATAAGACCGTCATACTCATCGTGAATGTCTGCGGTCGAATAGGTTAGGTTGGCTTGCGGCATGGGGGGTAGGTTAGCCGCGTCTATGGTAAGAATTTCATTTCTAATGTAACCATTTTCCTCAGTAACATAAAATGTTTCATAATTGGCCGATGTTGTTATTTGGTTGGGTTTAGCCTCAATTTTTGCTTCGCTTTCCGCAAATGCTTCATTGGAGTTAGGTATTGTAGAGTTAATTTCTTTGGTATTAGCATCTTGTTGGAGATTTGTGTCAGCTTCATATAGGTTCACTGACTCCATGGTTTCACTTTTATAAGCTTTGCTGATTAAATCAACATTGCCGTTTACATAGTTATCATTATTTGTATTATTGGAAGTATCAATATCCATTGTTGGGTTATCATCAACATTGTTAGAGATACCATTGGTGTTTTCAATCTTTTCTTCAGATTCATTGTTGAGAAGCTCAGGATTTACTTTCTTGACTTCGGGCTTTAGGGCATCATCTGTGCCATTTTCAATGGCAACTTTGTCATTAGACGTTGTTGTGTCATTTTCAGTATGGCTTTGGGTTGGAATATTATTTAGAGAGGTTTCCTTATCTGCCTCGGGTGACTCTTTGTCAGTATCATTGTCATGTTTGACTTTCTCTAGGATAGTTTCTTCAGCACTGGCTTCATCAGGACTATGTTTTGGAAGGGATAAATCAAGGACGTCATCAAGACTACAATCTTCCAAACTGGTTTTGGTCCTACGTTGTTCAGGGCTTTCAAGAAGGGTATAAATCTTACCCTCTTCGCATGGATCATCGAATGGAGAGAGTTGAGGGTGATTTTGGCTGTTAAGCAAGGCTGGTTGAGAGAACTGCGGCGTTGGAAGGGGCGGTGGCGGCGGCAGGAAGCCATTAACAATGGTAGGGTCTTCGTGGGCTGGCGGAGGCGACTGCCAGTTGTCCGCTCCGCCGGGTGGTTGGTGCTCTTGGCTGGTGTATTGACTAGTGTGGTTGTTGTTATACAGGCTGTAAATACTTTGGTTAGTGTTAGTTATAGCAGTGCTATTTGTAATACTTCTGGTAGAGTTATTATTATTTCTATATTCTGTACTGTGACCTTGCTGCGCTATTGGAAACATTCTAAAGTCATTCTGCTGTTGGCTTACTGGCGGCCAGCCGCCAAATTCCTCGTCAGTTCGGTCAATTTCCTGAGAATAGTGACTGGGCCTTCGGCCGTATGGTCGACTACTTGGCAACTTGACCATACACTGACTTGCCGTGCTGCCGGGTTTGTAAGACATATTAACACCAGCTGTCACGTTGTTATTGTTGTATCTATAAACCGCCGCGCCGGAAGAATCGCCGCTGCTCCAAGCTTGTGCAGCCTCTGTTTGTTCTGCCTCAAAATCGGCCGCCTCGACATCTTCATGATCCAACAGTTGATCGTCGGTTAAGAATGTTTTGCCGCAGTAGAGACAGGGTCGGGTGCGGTAGTCGCTTATTGGTGGCGGCGTTTCTGGTGGTCTCATAAAGTCCACCGGCTTTTTAGGAACCGTTCCCCGCCTGGGTGATTGTGACGGTCTGCTGTATGGAGTTTTTCTTGGGGCTGTAGAATTGGGGGGTGGTAGATGGTTTTGTTGAGAATCGAAACCGTTTTGAGGGCTGTTGAAAGGAAAGTTTCTAGTTAACGGTGATTGATTCATGGATTTTGGTAGTGAAGGGTGATTTGAAAAGTTTGGGGAGGAGTTATGGAGGGGCACACCAACTGGTCCATTGCGAACTCGACTAAAATAATAAATTTGTTTTTATCATAAACAACAACAACGCTTAAACTCGATTAAACGCACCAAAAATTCTCCAAGGAAATATAAAGTTCATTAGTCTTAATCTCTGTTTGTTTACCAATCTACTAGCTTCATAAAATTCATCTAATTCGTATAGCCATGCAACCTAATATGAATTACGGAAGAAGGCATTTAATTTAAACATAGGGACTTGAGTAAATAACTTATTTTCCAAATTTCGTCTCCGTATTTAAAAGGAAGAATCAAACGAAAAAGAACATAAAAAACACGTCAGCCCTTACATAACTTAAAAAGAAAAAATTAAAATTAAATAAAATCCTAACCTGCCCTTCCCTCTAAAATGAGATTCCATGTGGTTCCTGAGGTCACTCTGGTATCTGAACCTCTTGGAGCAGATGTCACACTCGATGATCAGGTTCCCCTTGGACCGGCCGTGCTTAGCCTTGTAGTCGACTATCACTTTCGCCTTAAAAAAATAATAGTAATAATCTTTCAAGTACGGATTTTTCTAAGGAGGGTGGAGGTAATTAACATTTCCTCAAATATTTTAAAACCATCCCGGACTAACGAGGAACTTCAATGTAAAAGAGTAAGGGATCTACAGCTACAGACAGGCACACACGGAGATAGATATGATGTTACTTTAATGTAAGGATGATCATAAAGATGCAACTAAGGGGGGGGGGGGGGTAAGTTCTGACACTTTTGCGTAAACAGGGTGCATAGGCTTTGTCTTAGGAGTGAGAGGATAGGTTATTTGGGGGGAAAGTTTACTTTTGGGATGTATTTTTCTTAAATTAAAAAAATTTTAATATAAAAGGCCTCCAGGTTGTCTCTGGACAGGTAAAACTGAAAAAAAATATGCATCTTTTTTAATGTTGTTAACATATTTCAAGATAACAGATGCATATTTTGTTTTATAAGTTGAACTGTAACTATTAAAAAAAATTTTTTTTTTCATTTTTATCTGTCCAGATACAACCTGGAGGCCTGCAGCACCTGCACCTGGAGGCCAAATCCAATTTTTTTAAATTTAAGAAAAATGCATCCCAATAGTAAACTTTCCCCCAAAATAACCTATCCTCTCACTCCTACGACAAAGCCGATGCACCCTGTTAACGCAAAAGTGTCAGAACTTACCCCCCCCCCCCCCCTCCCCTTGAATACATGTGCTTAGGATTTTAATTTTACTCAAACAAAATTATTTCTTTCAGCCAATTAATAAAAATAAATAGAATTTATCGAATAAACCCAATTTTTGAAAAAGTATACTATTTGCAAACAATAGCATTCCCTCATATATACCAAAAAGATCGTATCAGGATTATTATCAGGAGTAAATATCATAATATACTAATTTTACGTCAAAAAATGTATAAAATATGAATATTTGTATATATCTTAAATCATATAAAAAAAGCCACATTTACATGAAAGTTTTTAAACAGGTATAATAAAACAAATATTATACAAGTTATAAAAAAATGAATCTTTACTTTAATTACGTACGTACTTTGTACTTTATGGTGTTAAAATAAATGATCTCTGAAGATTAACTCTAAGTACAGTATGACCCTCGAAAAAGTATTTTCTAGCATCTGCAGCCCATATTTATCAACGAATTATTAAAAAATGTATATGTTCTTGTTCTCTATAGATTTCCACATAAGTAGATATAAAAATATTTTTTTTTACCTCCAATAACACCAGAGATTTTTAGAGCTAAAGTTTTGAAAAAGTAACTGAGCAAAAAGTAACTTTTAACATGAAACGACTTTTTTAGCAAAATTAAGGTAAAAATCCTTTTATTTTTGTTACTAGCAAAAACTTTATACAAAAATGAAATAAAAAATTTAGGTTTTAAGTTAAAAGCATTTTTTTACACATATTTTTTGAGTCTTTTTAGTTTAATGATATTTTGAAAAACTTACGTATTAGGCAAAATTGTTTTAGATTTAAAAACTAAATAGGTCATTATGAATTTAGCAGGAAAATTGTTTTTGTTTCATAATCCTAACTTTAATAACAAAAAAGTTATAAAGAAAATAAAATTACAACAAAATGATTTTTTAGTCTAAAAAGCTTAATTAACTCTGTTAAATGATTGAGATGTCAGAAAAGAGGGCGGAGCAACTGTCATAATTAATTAATCCTTTTCATAAATAAGGGTAAATAAAAAACCTGAAATTTGCAAAAAATCAATTCATTTAGTAGTACTTTTTGCCATTAAAAATTTATATTTTTTGATGGAATAAAAAAGAAATAATTAGTTAACAAACTTGTTTTTCTTTGTATATCATTATTCAGTTACCAGAAGAACATAATTTATAACCATCCAAAAATTATGAGAAACAAAAAAAATTCTTTTTCTCAGTCACTTTTGCAAAACTTTAGCTCTAAAAATCTCCGGTGTTATTGGAGGTAAAAAAAATATTTTTATATCTACTTATGTGGAAATCTATAGATAACAAGAACATATACATTTTTTAATAATTCGTTGATAAATATGGGCTGCAGATGCTAAAAAATACTTTTTCGAGGGTCATACTGTATATTTTTCCAAATAAAAAATAGTAAGGAAGACAAATAAGATTCCAAATAATCCAAAAAATGTCTCACCTTATCGCTATTAGGATGATCTGTGAGAATATGATCATCGAGATTATTCTTCCTCAAATATCTTTTGGGACAATAAGAGCACTGGTACGGCCGCTCCGGACCCGCGCTATCCGCTTCCATAATGACCGCCGTCCCGCCAATCAGCCCGCCGAATCAATCAACAGCCGCCGGCGGCGGAACGTCACTCGTTGTCTTTTCAATCTCAATATATAGCACGAAATAATAATAAAAAGATATATTAATTATCTTTCTATCTATTTTTCAACGAAATTTGGGTAAAATTAAATTTTCATTCATTTTTTTATGGGAACAATGAACCAGATTTTTTGTTTGTGATGGTTCCCCCGGTCCGGTTTCTTTCAGTCCATCTTTGTAGGTTAGGATTTTGTTGTATATATACATTAGATATATTCATATATATTTGAGACAACAACAACAAATAAATAGTGAATAATTTTTCTCTATACTAATTTTTCATTTACTAAATATGAATTAAGAACATTAAATATTATCAAATTTTTGTATAATTTCGTTAGAATTAGACTTAATTTTAATTTTATATATGAACAATCAAAGATATTTGTTTTTAAGGGCAAAATAGACTAAATTATCACATTTTTCCTTGGGAAAATTTATTCAAAAAATAATTTGTCCGTCCAGAAACAAAAAACAGCTGATACTAACCGGAGAGCCAACATAGAGACTTGCGCATTTTTTTCTTCATTTATCACAAAATATTTCATTAATAGAGAAGTTGAAACCCGTAAAATGAAACCTAAAACGATTCTTTTTCATTTAATTTGTCTTATTCCATTAAATTATAGGTGGCTAGGCTCACAAGACCAAAGATATATGGAAAACACAACCTAAGAAATTCTAGATAAAACCCCAAGACTCTAATCCCTATCCCGAGACCTTTCTCACCCCTCGAAGCCAAACTAAAATATTGACCCAAACTAAAATTTTGGACAATATTCATATTAGGTCGACACCAACTTTACAATTAAATCGACGACAAATGAACTATAAAGCAAACATTTAAAACTACAAAATAAACAAAAATTTGTCAGTTTATTGAACTAACATGCAAAAAAATATATATTAAATAATATTACATTAATTCATATTTTAACAATTTTACCCATAAAACAGCATTTTTAAAATCTTTAAAAAGGATTAAATGCTTTTTTAGTTAGTAATTTTTTTAATAATACATTAAAAAATACCCTAAAAATGTCAAAGAAAAATCGTTTGCTGTAAAAATCAATAAAATATCAATCTTAACAATATTCCCCAATTAGTTGAAACGATGAACACTAAGTAGCACTGACAATAAATACAAATTTCCCCAAGTGCCAGTAATTGATCATCAAATTATCGAAAAATATACATTACAACATTAATCTTAAATTTTTGAAAGTACTATTAAACTAACATTAATTACAAGATTATGATAAATTTTTTATCTTCTGAATTAAGATAACAAATTAACCCTTTTGTAGCTTAAATTGTTGGTTGAAAAGATTGGACACCCCTGCTAATTTGTAAAAAAAATAATCCAAGATTTTAAGAATACTTTAATTTTTAAAGAAAATGATACTTTAATTACCAGAATATATTATAGTTCAACGTCCCCTTCCTCTCTGATTTCATTCACTTTAACTTGTTTTCTATTGCGAAAAAAAAGAGCATAACTAACAAATCACAGGTACAGACTGGCAGCGAAGACAATGTCCCTCTTGAGGAGCTTGATGGCCTCTGAGAACTTTGCCTCTAGCTCTGTGTTGCCAATATTCTTGCTGGCCTGCACCATCTGGCGCATCAGCTCCTCCAACATTCGCATGGACCGGATAATGCTTCCCTAAAAATATTGGAAATAAGTTTAATTCAACACGAGTAAAACTGCCGAGTAAAAGATGAATTCAGTTGCGTGCACATGGTGGTTTTAAATCTTCATGTGATAAAAAAAATATAAGTGCATATATTCCGATTTTCCATTTTTATAGAGGGTGTGACACTCCAAAGCCCCCCCCCCCCCCCCAATAAAAATATTTACTTCTAATATATAAGAACTTGTAGTAGAATGAACCAAAAACATGTTAGTTTTAAATTAATTCAGTCAATTAAATAATACGCGACGTGTAAAGATAACGATTTTCTTTTAATTCAATTCTAATGTATTGGCTTTCTAATTCAGATTATTTTTTCACACCATCACTATAATTAAACAAGGTTGAAAACATCCATAAATGATGGAATAAATAAAACATTGACATACAAGCGTATTATATTATTTTCACAGCATTGAAATTCAAGAATTACTGACCAAGTAAGTCATATACTTTATTCGCATTAATAAGGGCTATCTTCTATCATCTATCTTAAATGATAGCTGAGAAAATCATGTTTCCATTAATTCATTATAGACGGACGTTTGGAATTTAAGGTAGTAGTTTTGTTAGTAAAATAACAAACCTCAAACATATCAGTCATTGTCATGAGATGTTTGAATGATGCTCCCTTACACCACTCGTGCACTAGGTCCATCATGAAGGGTTTGAACTTCTCCACGTATTCGTCCTCATCCAGTTCTATCTTCGCTTCTACAGACACTCTAAAACATTTTGCTTGTTATATACTAATCCTATCCTCTATAATACAAAGTAGAATGATGTACAGTCTATCCGTCTGTCCGTCCGTCTGAAGCTTAAGATCTCGGTATCCACTGAACCAATCGAATTCTACTCTTCAGGGTATATACATATCGGTCCTGTGGTGCACAATGCAGCAAAGTTGGACATTTTAAATTTTCGAACTTTTAAATCTTTAGCTTTAAACATAATATTTGTATAATATGAGTATATTGATGAAGCTAGGAGTTGAAATTTCATTTAAATTATTAAAATTGACTGAGTACCAGCCCTTCCAAGTAGGCCACCTAAACCAAAAATATCATAAAATTAACGAAATTAAAGTTTTTTACGTCACATCACACAAGCATTTTTTTCCCATGCAAGTTTATCTCCTATTGCTTTTTATGTTGAAAATCATTTATGGCAATACATATATTAAATAAAAAAAATTTTAAAAATATTTATTTCTTTTATATAAGTTGTATTACAGACATTGAAAAAAAAATAATTACTATTTTTCCTTCGTCTTTACTTAGATATTTTCATATTGATTGCGTAATATCTCAAAAAAAGCCGCGAGGGCACACTTCACACGTACATTTCTAACTTAATTTGATTATAGTAATGACAAAAAAAAGTATCCCAATGATGCCCTGAAGGCTTCTTACGAGAAATATTCGATCTTTTATAGGTCCTACTACTTGTAAAAGTATTAACTATTTGACTTTTGCATAGCAGTTGACAACTTGTTAAAATTATATTTAGAAAAACAATACAATTATCGGAAAGTTACTTATATTAAATCATTTTTAAAAATAAACCTATACAATATTTTAAACATTGTCTGTCTTTCTACTAAAAATTAAGATCTCGGTAACTGTTAAATTAAATATTTTCTATTTTTAAGGGAATGAACATACTGTTCATACCATGATTTTAAACAAGTTTTGTGGAGGGCGAGGGAGATAATGATTTATACAAGAAAAAAAGAAAATCTAGGGCCCAATTAAATATGTATTAAATATTATTTTAATTCAAAACAAAATGTGTCAAGGTTCTTTTGTGTACCATACTTTTTTACAATTCAAGTCTAATAAAGAGAAGTCTGCTGAGGATGAACTAGTTGAATCATTTTTTATATAAATTTACGTTCATTACCTATTCTAGTTCAATATTTATCGTATATTTTTGCAAAATACTTTTAAAGAATAAAAAAAAAAGTCCAAGATTTTTTGCTAATTTAATCTATAATACAAAGTAGAACGATGTCTGTCTGTTTGTTTGTCTGTGTGTCTGTTTGTCTGTTTCTTTGTAGCGAAGGTCTCGCTAACCGCTGAACCGATCGGGTTCTCCTTTACAAGGTAGCTTCTCATAGATCCCGGGAAGGTTTATAACTATTTTCTTGGGGGGTGGGACACCCCCATCCCCCCAAAAAATTAAAGATACCCCTCCAAAAAAAATTTTTTTTTCCTTTTTAAAACTAAAATTAAAATAGTGGGGTCGACTACCCCCCAAAGAAAATTTTTTTTTAGGTTTATTTTTTACCTAAATCTAAATTACGAAAAATTGGTTTGATCAAACCTCTTGGGGCAAAGCCCCTAGAGGTGAAGCCGCTTGTTATATATACAAAGTAGAACGATGACTGTCTGTTTGTTTGTTTGTAGCGAAGGATCTCGCTAACTGCTGAACCGATCGGGTTCTCCTTTTCAGGGTAGCTTCTCATAGGTCCCGGGAAGGTTTATAAATATTTTCTTGGGGAGTGAGACAACCCAAATCCCCCAAAATATAAAATACCCCCCCAACAAAAAAAAATCCCCCCTCCCCAAAGAATTTTTTTTTAATTTATCTTTTAAATCTAAAATACGAAAAAATTGGTCTGATCAAACCTCTTTGGGCAAAGCCCCTAGAGGCTAGGGGCGAACCCGCTAGTATTTATATAAGGTATCTAATCTAATATTAAGATGCGTACGCATATTGAAACTTGGTATGATCTTAAAAGAACCTTGACACATTGTTATATTAGAAAATATATTGGATATTATCTACCTAACAATTATGTAGTTAGGTAGCACAGCATTAACAATAACCTAACAGCCTAATTGCTAATACGTCATTTTCATGTTAAAATTTCAAAATCCCTTAACAAACAAAGACAATCTCGTAGTAAATTACCAACTTTTGTACATGCAAAACAAACTTTAAGCGAACTATTAACCTATAGTTTTCAATGAAGTCATAATCAATATCTGTTTGAAGAAAAAAATATTGGAGAAAAATTTCTAATATTTTGAGGTTAAGTTTTGACGTTAAAAAAAGTACTTAAGGGATATTAATAACCAAAAAAGAAAGACTGTATTCTGTTCTCACTTCAATGTCGATTCTAAATTGATATTAAGTTGCAATATACATTAAGAATTGGTCGATTTATAAAGGTTTTAGTAAACTTGGTTAAAATGTCCAAAAAAACGTACATTTGCTGCATTGTGTGGTGGTTTTAAGCTATTTTCTTAGGGGGTGGGACACCCCAACCCCCCCAAAAATAAAAAAATCCCCCCTTCGATTTTTTTTTTCTTGCGGAGAAGTTAGTTCACATAAAACTACAGAGATGGGGTTTTTAAAAAATTCCGCGTTTTATCGACAATTTTTTAGACATTGATTGATTGAACGAAGACGATGGAATTTCAACACAGAGTATACAACTTAAGAATTAAAAATTTTAAAATTATTATTTAAGCCATTTGTATAATGTCTAATACAGCTCTTAAAAGATGCATTAATAAATATGCAACGAAAATGGATTTAAGTTGTATTAGACATTGTTTTTGACATTGATTGATTGAACGAAGAGGATGGGATTTCAACACAGAGTATACAACTTAAGAATTAAAAATTTTAAAATTATTATTTAAGCTATTTGTATAATGTCTGCATATTTATTAATGCATCTTTTTAGAGCTTTATTAGATATTATACAAATAGCTATAATAATAACTTTAAAATTTTGATTTCTTAAGTTGTATACTCTGTTAAAATCGTACGGGGCATTGATCTTCAAGATGAAATAAGGTTTTTAACAGAGTAGGGTAAAGCGGGGCGATCTCGGTTTTGAGGTGAAGTCGGTATTTTTTTGACCACCTTCATTAAATGACATTTTTCTCCATGTTCTAATCGACTGACAGAAAAAAACATAAAATCAAATTTGTTCCTTATTAAATTGCCTACAAAAAAGTATAAAATGTGAGATGAATTTTTAGGGTACTTATTGGGTCTCAAAGTCGGACGACAAAAATTTTTTTTTACGATTTTTTGGCTTCGGTCGGAAAAACGGTAAGTTGGACAAAAACTGGTAAGAGCTAGAGCTTAGGCGTCTTCAGGGGACTTATTAAGAATCTAATGGGCTATCTATTTCTGTTTAAAACTTTAAAAAAGCTTGTATGGTTTTTTCTTAAATCGACTAAAAGTGAAGCGGGGCGAACTCGTTTTTTTCACTTTTTATACTAACTTTTTCAATTTTGTATAAAAAAGTGAAATTTTCGAGAAAAAAAGTCAAATTTCGCGTACTTCGGAAAAATTATTTTTTTTGGTAGAAAAAATTGACCTATCTTAATAAAAATTTTTGTGCATACTCTTTATTACATTTAGCAACTTTTACCTTTTGGGCATGCTGTAATAAAATCAATACGTCATCGATTTTTCGAAGCTTGAAAATGCCCTACCGACTTCGCCTCAAGGCGGGGCGAAGTCTGTGCCGTTTTAGAGATCAATTTTGACAAACTTCCCAAAGTCCTAGGTTTACGTCCTTTTAGTATCTGATCGACTTTTCCGAGATCTTTCTACTGGTCTTGGTCCCATTTAAAAAAAATAATTTTTACGATTTGCAGGTTCAAAAACCGAAAAAAACACAGAGTTCGCCCCGCTTTACCCTATACAACTTAAGAATTCAAAATTTTAAAATTATTATTTTAGCCATTTGTACAATGTCTAATACAGCTCTAAAAAGATGCATTACTAAATATGCAACGAAAATGGATTTAAGTTGTATTAGACATTATACAAATGGCTAAAATAATGATTTTAACATTTTGAATTCTTAAGTTGTATACTCTGTGTTAAATCCTATCGTCTTCGTTCAATCAATCAATGTCTAAAACATTGTCGAAAAAACGCGGTATTTTTTAAAACCCCATCTCTGCATTTTTTTACTAGAGGCTAGGGGCGAAGACGCTAGTATATTATAAAGTAGTAAGTTTTTTTACTTGTCCGGTAAGAATTCGATAACCAATAAAATGTTCAAATTTTTTTATGCCTTTTCAATACAGATCCTCTAAGGACACATTTCATAGACAATGACACATCGATCATCAGACAAAGTTTATAAACGACGAGCTTAAATTTACCTAGGTGAATAAAGGTCCTAGGTGTATCTTACTTAATTATAAACGTGACTTGCATTATATTACAGACCACTCGACCAACAATTACACATGACTTATGAAAAAGCGTAGCTACCAAAAATATCTTACTTTGCTATTTTCCTGGCCATATCTTGCATGGTTCTTAGCGGTCCGGATAGGGAATCCGTTAGTTTAGGCATTTCATTGCTCTTCTCTGTGCATACAAAACAACTCAACACCGCTGCCACCTAAAAATATCACAACATAATAGTTTATTTATATAAGGGTCGGCTACAAAAGTCATAAAAATTAACAATCCAAATCCGCAATTTTAAGTGCAGATAGCGGATTCGCATTCTGGGTCTAAAAATTATCCACAAATTCGGATTCGGTTTGCCAACCATTATATTATTTAAATTGAATTAAAAATTTTCTTTATTAAACGTCTTCTATAGAAGCAGTAGTGTTCAACGCATTTTAGCTTTATAAGTTTAGGCAAGATGAAATTTAATTATTCTCGATAAAAAGATCGCAAATATTTAAAGTAAGAAACACCTTTTTTGTGCTTGTATGCATAAAATTCCACAAAAATGTCACAGTATCAAATCATTTCGTTACAAATTACCCTTCCTTTTTGCTGCACTGTTATCATCAGTTGTTATACGTTAGTTATCATGCGTTACCCTCTTATATTAATATGCTTTTGTGCTTTTCTGTAAATATGAAGTAGTATCCAGAGTTGGCATAAAAAAAACCCACGTGGTTTAAATCAAGTGGGTTAAACCAAAAAAACAAAGCTTACAAAAACAAAAAAACCAAGGTGGGATGGTTTAAATGTTTTTTTTAAAAATATTTATACAAAGGCCTATCTTTCCGATTATATCTTTTCATAACGTAAATAATACAGTAAATAACTGTCAGTCAGGGTTGTCAAATCGGGCGGGCGCTTTTGGGCTGCCCTTTTTCGGGTCCTTTTTTGAGCAACCCCCGTTTCGGGGGTGAGAAAAAGGGGGAGGGGGTGAAAAAAGAGGGGGGGGGCAGGCCCATAATTTGGATATTATAAAAAAAACCTGGTTTTTATCAAAAAAAAACATAAAAACCTGGTTTAAACCAAAAAAAAAAAAACTGGTTTGTTCTTTTTTAAAAATACCTGTTTTTTTCCATCTCTGGTAGTATCTAATACAATTTTTACCTGTGGCGGATTCAAAGGGTTAAATACACCGTTAAACATCATTTCTGTTAATAATAATTCATCAGCTGAACTCAGCTCGCAAGCTATCCGTCCCTACAGAAATAACATATTGATACAAATCTAATCTATGGAGAAGAATTGCTCTCTAACTCCATTTAGTTCGGGGAGGCAGGAGATATTGGTTAGTAAATTATCTGGTCCTCAATGTTTTATTATCACAATCTCTAACTCATTAGCGTAAAAACTGTGGGCACTTAAATTGAATCCAGATTCGTTTTCAATCTACAGAATAATACCAGGTATAAATGTTAATTGAAATTTAATACATCAAAATCAAGTTAATCTGAATATTTTACTAGCTTTCAATCTCAACTTTAAGGATATTTATATATACTTATTATATTTTTCATTAAACTGTCTGGATCTACTGCAGTTCACGGTAAAATATTGCTAGTAAAGAATATTTCCAAAAATCTAAAAATTTTAAAGGCTGCTAGCTGCCAAACGGCTGAACGTACAGATCATGTCCGCACACTATTACAAAGGCCTACAAATAATCTGGAATAGCCATAAATCAATAATGCATAATTATCTCGCAGTGCAGAGAAATGCGCGAAAAAGACCTATTTCACGCGTTTTTTCTTCAGTGAAGCTTTCCCTATGCATCATTGGATCTTGGCTATTTCAGATTATTTGTAGGCCTTCTTATGCCGCTTAAAATGGTGTGCTGGTATGATCTGTACGTTCAGCCGTTTGGCAGCTAGCAGCCTTTAAAATTCATAGATTTTGGGAAATATTCGTTACCAGCAATATTTTACCGTGAATTGCAGTAGATCCAACTGTCTTAATATCAATATATTTTCCTTGATTTCAATGACGTCACTGGCATTGCAGTAGCCCAGCCTGCGTAGCACTCTCTTCATACACTTGAGTTGGTCCATCTGCAGCAGCGACTTGGACTTGCGCAGCTGGTGCTTGGCAGCTGCAAGGTCAGACATCACTGCAGCCTTAATCATAAGAAATTCGTATGCGTTTGACTTTGTTAGTTGGTCGGTCCTGCACTAAACATATGATTTGACAGTAATGTTCTCGTGTATTCAAATTCAATAAAATCAATTATAATGTCCAAATTAGTTTTAAAATATTTCTTTTTTTCTCCCGAAGAATTTCATTGTTATTCTAATAAATAAAATCGAAATGTTTCGGTATTATAAGACGTTATCATTCCTTTCTTTATTGTACTGTACATCTCATTGTTTGTTAGAAAATTTGTAGTTCTTATGGCTTCTTTTTAATCTACAGATTGCTTCGCCCTTAGCCTTTGGCTTCAAGTCATTATAATCCCTGAAAAAAAAAAACAGACCCTGACCGGTTCAGCGGTTACCGAGAGAGTAAGCTTAAGAGACAGACAGACACCATTATGCTTCGTATAATACAAATGTACACCCCCTACCTTAGCACGATAAGCCTCCATTAATTTGGGTAGGTCAGGTGAATCATGTAGACTGTGCTTTTTCAGTCGCTTCTCAAAGGTGCGGATTTTCTTCACTACATCCTGTAGGGAATAAGATATTTTTGTGTTGTTTAGTAAGATCTAAGGAACGTCATTATATTGATTCGTATTAATGGATGTAGAATATACGTGGATATTATGACCTGAAAAATTGTAGTCAATTTAGGCTGCTAACATGTTAATCTTTCATTGGTCATTTCGTTCATCAAATTGGAGGAGAGGATCATTATTTTAGCCAGCTAAAAGTTTCCCTTTATTAGAGTACATGATAATCTGGAGTAAGATCAAAGTAATAATCAATCCGTTTTTATTTAATATCTTTCATAAAATTATAATTTATAGGCACGAGTCTAACTTATATTAAAATATATCTTTTCCTTAAATTCTGGTGTATTAATCTTCATATCTTTCTCTGGGTCTATGAGGGGAAGCTTGTTATCGCATCGCTTTAAAACCTCCTGAAGTAATGCTCAATTTTAGCGCCATTATCATAAGGTAAAAAATTTTGGGCTTGAATTTGTCTGGTGTGACAAATCAAATTAACTTCTGAATAAATTAATTGGACCTGGTACAGTTAAAAATGTTTCTTGAGTAGAATTAAAATAAACTTAGCTGCTAAACGGCTGAACGAACATGTTACTTCTATACAACATTATAAGCGGCATGAGAAGGCCGCTAAATAATCTTGAATAGCCAAGATCCAAAAATGCACGGGGAGAGGTTGAATGAAAAAATACGCGTAAATAAAGACGTATTATGCATAAATTAGAAAAAGGATGATTTAAAGGGAAAGAAAATTTTGTGAAATTATAGTGACGAGAGAGTAAAGGAAAGGGAATCCACTTCACTTTTAAACACTAAGTTACATAATACAGACAGATACATACACTTAAAAAGTAGCTTCGCTGCATAAATAATTTATATCTGCAATTAAGCATTCCTTGATTGCGCTGTGGACCGCCATTCGTTTGTCAAGATGTCGCAAGTCGTCGGGAATAAAGATTCGGGCACTATTGGTAGATTAAGCAAAATTTAATTTTGTAAATGTAATATATTTATTATCCTAGACAATAATCTGTTAAATCTAAATAGGAATTTTTACCATGTAAAGGTTTTTGTATGTTAAGTCGCATAGTCGAAAAATTTTTGGACGATTTAATTTCCCCAGAAAAGATTTATCCTAAGAAATTACACTATTTAAAACTGGCTTACTATAAAGATGAAATTGTACCAAAATATGTAAACTATCTAATCAATAATGTGGTCAGATTGGTCAATAGGAAATTGTTTTTTACTTATTCCACGTAGTTGATGAAAAAAACAATGAACAAGGATGACAACATCCATAAAAGCGAAGCTCTGAAACTGTAGACAAACGGACATAAATACTTGTGTAATGTCAGAACGGAATAATCATAATATAAATATATAAGAGTCGAAGCAAAATTCTAAGTAAATTTGTTAAAAAACTACTTGATACAGGATAATGTTTATGGACATACACTCATTTTTATGACTTGATTATAGAGTTGCTTTGCTTATAATATAATACTTTGTTGTCCCAGGAATCAGTAAACCAAAAATCAGATCAATCGGATAATTAGATCACATACAAATTTGTTGTTAAAAAATTAAAAAAATCAACATGTTTAAAATGGACGTACGGACATTCTGGTAGTGATTATAGAGTTGCTATGCTTTCTAAATCGTACCTAACATTACAGGAACCACTATACAAAGATTGAAATCGATAGGACAATTCTAACATGCCTAAATTAACGAAAAAAGCTATCCGTTACAGACGTACGGACGGACCGACCCTAATTATAGAAAAGCTTCGCTTTTAAAATCAAGCTTTACTTAAGGCTGTATATATAAAAGTTACCGATACAAAAAAAAGGAAGAACCAATACTTTCTTTATATCATGTTTACCAGGGAGTAAGGGAGGGGACAATGGGCAATTAATTCAATTTAAGAGTTTTCACTGAAAAGCAATGAAAACCAGATTTATCCAAAACATTGACCAAAATTGAAAAGGGATCATGGTAATATAATTGAGAACAAAATTAGTTTTAAGAAAAAAATCATTTACTTGAAAATTAAATTACCAGTACATCACAATGTAGTAAACATTCTGTAATTAATCACTAGAAAAATCAACCTTAGAACTTCGTCAACCCTTCTCATATAGTTTTAACTGCAACTTAAATCCAAGGGGTTCTTAGATCGTTTAATACAAAATATCACAGTAGAGTTTCTATACATGAAATGACATTTTCTTGGGAAAAATATTTGTTAAAACCAGTCATCTAAGGACAAATTTCTCTGTCAAAACTAACTCAGATAGTTAACGGGGCATTGATGCGCTAGTACCCAATGTCAGTCAGAAACTGCTGAATTCTTGCACATTCCCTTTAAGCCAGTACCCAAAGTCTAAGACTCTTAAAAATTGAATATTCGATTTATTGTCCCCTCCCTTACTCCCTGAATGTTTACTCTATTCTAAACTAATCAGGGATCTAAAGGGATAAGACAATGGCCGATAAATTGATGTACATCCCAAATGATGATGAAAAAAATTACCACTTTCGTAGAATATAATTAGTGGTTAATTGAAACGTTTAGACACTTGAGCCAACCAATCAAAATTCAATAAATTACCCAAAGCCAACTAATAAGAAAACGTTATTATAAAACTTTGAGGACTAGTGTAATAATCAGCCCAATGTCAACTCCCTCCCTGAAAATAATGATAGGCTATCATCATTTTGCTTTATATTTCCTTGAAATTTGCTGGATCAGAGGGAACAGAATGGATACAACAGTCATTTCTCCCTTCACTTTGGGGTCTGTCACAGCCTTTAGTTCTGAGGCTACCTGGCTGCCAGCGGATTCCTGGTTTAATTAAAACATGTTTGAAAGACAAATAAGACAATTCCCTTATAATCTCAGTATGTCTGTGTGTACTGAAGGATCTCGCTAACCTCTGAACCGACATGTTTCTCATTTACAGGGTAGCTATTCATAGGTCCTGGGAAGGTTTATGACTATTTTGGGGGAGTGTACCACCGCTAATACGCAGCAGCTAGTATTATAAAAAGTAAGGTTTTTTTGTCTAGCTTAAGATTTCAATAACTAGTGAACCAATGGAAGTCATATTCTATGAGAAGCTTAACAAAGGTCCCGGCATGGTTTTTGGCTTTTATTAATGTTTTTTTAGGCATAACCGACAGACTGACGGACGGACAAAGTAAATTATACACTTGGTCCTCATTGATACAGGAAATTTCAGTCGTCTATCTTCAATAGAAGCCGAGAAAATCGCATATCTCGTTAGAGTTACGGACGGACTAACATACTAACTGACGGACAGACAAAATGAATTGTAGAGCATTTTCGCTACTTAAAAATTAGAACATAAATAAATTAAAACATGATTTAATTTTCCTTGGTGACATGTAGCAAAACTTTCACTGTCATTTGTTCCTCAGTTGTGACTGTGGATTTTATTTTCTCTAGATTTACAACTGCCCCCCAACCAAAATCCTGGTCCAGATTTTTTACCTGAAATCAAAGATTATGTCTCTCTAAATATAAAAGAGAATTTAGATTTTTTGTTTTTTTTCACCAAAAATTTACAAAATGAAAAACCCCAACCTAAAATTAAGTATTTGTTAAGGCGTATCAACTTTATAACTACACCCTGTAGTATGTTTGTATTAGGATTGGGCCGGATATCCGGTCTGGCCGGTTATCCGGCCGGATATCCGGTCATTTTCAATATCCGGCCGGATACCGGATATTAAAACTATCCGTTTACATGATATCCGGGTGATTTTTGACGACGAATATCCGGTTATCCAGCCGGATATCCGGTAAATTGCCGGATATCGAACGTTGGTCAAATATCCGACCGGAACCGGATATCCGGCATTAGAAATCAGCCGGATATCCGGTATCCGGCCAAAAAAGTATCCGGCCCAACCCTAGTTTGTATATCTAAAGAGTTACATGGAGAGGACAATGGACGATGGATAAATTTCCCCAAACAAAATTACCTATTTATTTGAGAAGTTATGAAATTGAACCTTGGTCAAACTGTTACTCAGGGATATTGAAGATAAGACAATGTAGGATAAATCGATGCACATCCCCAATGATGATAATCAAAATCAAAACTACATCTTCTGTACATTAAAATTCAATTAAAGTACCCAAAATTTTTGAGTTGATGAAAGAGATAATCGGGGCTACTACCATTTTAATTTACAGTCCAAAGAAACCCCTCCCTCTCTCACTAAATCTGAAAAATATAACTTACCCTTATTAATCTGCCAGCATTCATAAATCTAACAATATATTTGGGATTTGTTAAAAATCCGTGAAATTCTTCACCCAATTTGACCAGCTGATCTCGTAGCCTAAATATATAACAAGGATGACAACATTCATTAGTAGCGAAGCACAGAAGATAATGGATAGGAATACGTACATGGAGATTTAAAGATTTTTGACGAATTGTTATAATCAAGAATAGAAATATAATGGCGACAATAAAGATGAAACATTTCTCATGTATTTTTATATTAAAATTTTTAGCATGACTGGCAGACAGGCGGAAAAAGTAAACTACACACTGGATGCTCATTGAGAAAAAAGCTACTACTTATAATATAAAAAATCTGACCTGACATAATTTGAAACTTCCTCCTCCATTTCCACCTTCATACCATTCACTTTCTCTTGGATTTCTTGTACTTTATTGTAGATCTAATAATAGAAATGTATATAGAATATATTTGGATATTATAAAAAGGGGAAAAATTATCGTTGCTAATATGGACATCACTTATTGGTCAGTTCGTTCATCCAGTAGGAGGGGAGGGAATTGGGTAAAGGGATCAAATAGAAAGATCGTTATATAGCAATTAAAGGGAAGTGGGTAAGAAGGGGAGAAATTTTCACTTAGAACTGTTTGTTAGAATCACATTCCCTTTTCCCTGATCATTATTGGTGACGACTAGCAAATTATCCTCCATTGTCTTTTCCCTAAAGATCCCTGGGGGGAGTTTTAAACTTTTTACCTGAGGAATATTTGAATAATTCTGGAACTGATGGAAAGACCTCTCCATCATGTATTCAGGATTCACCTCCTCAACTCTGGAGATACATACATTAATTTGTTCTATTGTTGTGTAGCGTCGCTACTTTTCTTAATTTTGTAACCATATCATTCGTAAAACATATAGTACTTATATAAAAGTAACTATATGTGTAGCTAAGTATCTCGCTAACCGCCAAACCGATATGTTTCTCCTTTAGTATAGCTTTAGGTCCTGGGAAGGTTTGTAACTTTTTTGGGATGAGCACCACCATCCTCCCTAGAGAAATCACCTCTAGAAAGAAATGACATCACCACCCAGCCCCCACATAAAAAATGAAATAAAATTGAAGGGTCTACCTACTCCTTCCGCCCCCCCCCCCCCTCCTCCTCCTTCACTTAAATGCACCTAGAGATCTCTATTAAGACAAAATAGGACTAAAAAGTAAAAATATAAAATTATTTAGCTTATATTCATTAGTCTACACTGACTTGTCTATATGATTTTTATCATGTTTTGGCAACAACAGAAGTCACTGTCAATAAATCTCATAATATGTCTTAATCAAAGTATAAAATGAAATGTATGCCTGAGGAGATTCAGAACCATGTTGTATGTGAGATGGAAAGCTGAGTTGATTGGATCGGGTTGACCTTCACAAATAAAAAGTCTTTGTTGAAGATATACCTAATTGATACATTTCTTTTAAAAAAACTTGAATTGTTGTAAGAAAACTATTTGCTTTCTCTCAAAGTGCTTATCGAGCACTTAACCCTAACTCTTTATTTTTTAATCAAATTGAAAACAGGGAAGGTGAAGTAATTTCAATAGCTCTAATCCTACTGGGCCTATTCTTAAGGTGACCAAACCATGCAGGAATACCCAGTACCCAATATAACCTAACCTAAACGAAAACGAAATCTATCCCCCTACCCCACTTTTGTTCATTTATTTCAAAATATGGGGCGGGAAATTATTACTCGACTAGTCACTTCTCTGCGAGAAACCGCCAAAAAAACTCGCCTTTTAATAGTTCTCTGCCCTGTGCTGGCATAATTTTCTCATCCACCATCAGGATAACAATTCCCTTGTCGTCCAAACCTCGCCGGCCAGCTCGTCCAGACATCTACACAAGTAGTTTTGCCGTTAAATTGGTCGATTTAGTATATCGACTGAAATGGATATGTACAAAAAGGCGAAAGCAAAGTACAATGATATTTAGTATGCAAGATAAAAAAAAACTTATTGAAGATCAGGGATGTTAAGGGATAAGACAATTAACGATAAATTGTGGAAACCCCTAATGATGATTAACAAAATCAATCATTCTTGAGAACAAAATTATAAACTGAAGAATTTGAACACTGCTTTAACAAAAGTAACTTAAGTTTTTAAGCCAATGAATGAGAGACTTTGGATACGGCTATAATTAGCAGTCAATTGTCCCATCCCTTCCTGAGACAGATTTTTACAGCCTAACCTGAATATATTCACCAGGAGAAACCAATCTGAAATCTTTGCCATCAAATTTCTGTGTTCCACAAAACAAAACAGTTCTGGTGGATAATATTAAGCATTGATATACACTGAAATGGTCTGTCTATATTTTATTTTCTGTTATGTAAGAATTCTCTTTTTTCTATTTGCTTATAATACCTCTCCTGGGATGGTTTATAACAATTTTAGTGAACGATTTTTGTATTATGCACATACACCCCATCTATTGTAGATAACCAACCCGTTGATCCTTTGCTGGGAAGCCATAAACGAGCATACTAGTATCTAAGGGAATAAGACAATGGCCGATAAATTGATGTACATTCCCAATGATGATACGCAAAATTACTCCTTCAGTAGATTAAAACTAGTGGTTAAAAATAGTTTGAACACTCAACTTTATGAATCAAAAAATCTAAATTCACTAAAGTCCCCAAAGTAGTTCAGCCAAGGAATAAAAAAACGTTATTTTAAATCTTTGGGGACAAGTATAATAAACAGCCGATTAGCCCCTCTCTCTCTCTCTCTGGCAGTAGATATATTTGTTAATGTCATTGGTTTAAAATCTATTTTGCCAGAGATTCGAACCCATCCCCCTATCAAACAACGTGTGATTAAAATTTTAAAAATAAGGTTCACAATCACCATGGTTTTATATGAAAAAAATTGAAATGTTAGGCCTATTGTAGCTAAATATCATCATATGTTTTGTTGTGTTCAAACTGCTGTGACACAATATGTAATAGTAAACTTCTCAATGAAAAATGTTAATTTAGAAAAAGGCAGAGTTTCGGATCCGGATCCTTGGACTCAAAAAAATGCGGAAAAAATGGAAAAATCTACCTAAATTTATATAAAATTTCAGACATTCTCTTGATGAGAGCTAATCTTTAAGGTTTAGGTTCAGACTTAAAAATTAAAAGTATTTTTGACTTCGAATTAAAGAATAAATATTTTTGAAAAATTTGGTGATTTTATTTTTATTGTCAAGGATCCGGAACCGGATCCGGTAGGATCCGGATCCGTATCCGCACTGACCAAATTTGGAGGATCCGGATCCGCAAAAAATCAATGCGGATCCGAAACACTGGAAAAGGGGATGGTAACTTGTAATATTGTAAACAGTTTTATTAGTGATTATGTTTTGGTGTGATATTTTATTTAAACCTTTGAACTCAACAAAACATTTGATGATATTTCATCAAAAAATGCTTAACATTTCAAAGTTTTATTCATAGAAAACTATGGTGAAACACATTTTTTAGTTGGTATAACCAGGGTTTCGGATCCGGATCCGCATATTTTCGAGTCCAAGGATCCGGATCTGGATCCGCAAAAAAATGCGGATCCGGATCCTTGGACTCAAAAAAATGCAGAAAAAAGGGAAAAATCTACCTAAATAGAGCCAATCTTTAAGGTTTAGGGTCAGACTAGAAAATTAAAAGTATTTTTGACTTCGAATTAAAGAATAAATATTTTTGAAAGGTTTGGTGATTTTATTTTTATTGTCAAGGATCCGGAACCGGATCCGGTAGGATCCGGATCCGCACTGACCAAATTTTGAGGATCCGGATCCGCAAAAAATCAATGCGGATCCGAAACCCTGGGTATAACTATATCAAACATAACCCTAGTATATTCTCAAAAAAATATTTAGAATTACTGGAGGAAGGTGCATCCCATTTAAATAAAAAAAATCAATGCTTAAATTCCTTGCAGGCATGTTTAGGCCCATAGCAAAAGTTTCTGTAGCAAACAAAGCCTTGATCAAACCTTCACCAAAAAGAATCTCAATAGTTTCCTAAATATATATAAATTAGTCTTACAAAGTCTAGTAACAGCTTTTTGTAAATAATATTTGATAGGTACATATAAAAATAGCCAAAAACAGCTAAATAAATTTTTTTAATATAATAGTTTCTCTTATATTATAGCTAGAGGCTGCGCCCCTGTTAATAAGGGCCTTTCTATTAGAAGAAAAGGGTTTGAAAAATAGTCAAAACCTTTCCTAGACCTGCGTAAAGATTCTCTAAAATAAAGAATCAACTGGTCCAGTAAGGGGGGGGGAGGCCCGAGGGGGGGGGGAGGGGGGTAAATGCAACTATCTCGTAATCAATGTATAAATGGCACAAAGAATTCGAATTTCGATCTGAAATTTTGCATGAGTAACCCTCGGTAGATCTATTTTCCCTAAATCGAACAAAAAATTGAAAAAGTAACGGCTAACGGCTCAGCCGTTTAGCCGTTTTTTGGCTTTTTTAGGGCAAATCTATCAGAAATTACGTAAAAATCAATTTTTTGAAACAAATTTTGCTTCAGATCATGTGAAATGATACAAAAAAAAACATTTTTTAGATTTCTAGTGC
>NC_137263.1:52124031-52279661 GCF_053477335.1 Acartia tonsa | reverse complement strand
CCGTTGCAAACTTCGTAGAAAACTTTGGGGACTTTTTATTGAATTTTGATTGGTTGGTTCAGAAAGTTGAGTGTTCAAACGTTTCAACCAATAATTGTAATCTACAGAAGGGGTAATTATGTGTCCATCATTGGGTATGTCAATTTATTGGCCATTGTCTAATCCCTTATGTACGCTGAACAGATAGCACTTTTCAATAATTAAGACATGTTATAATTGTCCTATCGATTTTAAACTTTTCATGATGATTCCTAACAGTAAGGTATGATCTAAAAAGCGTAGTATTCAATGCGTTTTTACTTTATAAAGATGCATGTTTGTCATTCTTGTTGAAGGGCGTGCAAGCTTTTTTAAATGGGAGGGGTGAATGATTTTTTATTCGTTGGATTAAAAACTTTCGATACTTTTATTAAATTTTGATCCAAATGTTTCAACTAATAATTTGTCTTTACAAATGGTAATTTTGTTAATTAATTATATTTGTCTTATCCCTCAAGAACCTGACAAATTACCCATTCTGTAGAAAAATGAATTGTTGAAAATTTGGGACCAAGCTATTAAAGCTTAATACAAGAATATTCAAAAAAAAAAAAAAAAATGAAATAAAAGCGAATATCCAAAGCAGATAATTAATCACATCATAAAAAAATGTTTGTAAAAAATGTTAAGTATAATCAGCATCATTAAAATAGATGTACGGACTTCCTAAATTGGTTTCTTAACTGTTCCTAACTCTTACAAAATAATTATGTAAAGTTTGAAATCGATAAAACATTTCTAACATGCCTAAATTCTCGATTAAATCCATCATTTACGTAAGGACATAGTACCCCATATCGCTAACAGTATTAGTAGCCAGGGATTTGAAGGGATAAGACTATGGCAGATAAATTGATGTTCATATATCACCAATGATAATACACAAAATTACCCTTTCTGTAGATTAGAATTACAATTAGATTACAATCAAAATCAATAAAAGTCCCCCAAAGGTGTTAAGTTAAGGAATAAGAAAACGTTTTTGTTAGACTTTGGAGACTAGCACAATGTCGCCTCCCTTACTAAAAAGTAAAGTATCTTTGCACTAGCAAAAATTTTCAAAGTAAAGCTTTTCTATCATTCTTGTCCGTGCGTCCGTATGTCCGTCTGAACGGATAGCTCTTTAGGTTAGTTTAGACGTGATATAATTGTCCTATTGATTTAAACTTTTCATGGTGTTCTTATAACAGTAAGGTACGATCTAAGAATTGTTGTACAAAAAATGTTGAGCACGAATTGCGTTGTCACTTAATAATTGTTTGTCTGAAATTTTTTTATGAATATTGTCATTCTTGGTCAAAGTGAAGCTACTCTATCAAACCAAAAAC
Source organism: Acartia tonsa (assembly GCF_053477335.1). Lineage (NCBI taxonomy): Eukaryota > Metazoa > Arthropoda > Copepoda > Calanoida > Acartiidae > Acartia > Acartia tonsa. Next base: position 52,278,294 of record NC_137263.1, on the reverse strand, counting down.
TGTTCTCTAAGAGGTTTAAGTAAGGGCGTGCAAGCTTTTTAAGTGGATTGGGGGGGGGGGGGGGGGGGTAAAATCCTGATTTTAAAAAATACTACTAGGCTTAAAGCGGAGCTGAACATTAATAATAACAAGGATTACAACATTCATAAGTAGTGAAGCACGAGGCTTTATTATTTTTGAAAGGATGTTTAGTTGATGTAAAAAGAAGAATAGGAAATAAATTATAAAAAATCACTTAACCCTTGTTAATACAACATGTATTTTAATGCATGGCGGACAAACTAACAGACCAAGTAAATTATATACTAGAAAATACTTGGTTTGCTGCATCAGCGTGAAGCATACTGCACCAAAAATTTACGCTGCCTAGCAGTTGATAAAATTGCATTTCCTCCATGGCGTTACGGACGGACTGACTGAAAGATAAAATGATAGCTTCGATACTAAAAAGAAGTGAAAAACATCTTCCAGTATGGCTCCGAAACCAAAAAAAATCCGCTGGATTAGAATCAGTTCTTAGCTATACTCAGAAATCATGTATGGCATCGTATAGCTATTCCACTCATATATCCCTGTTAAAATATTCTCTGTAAAATAATTAAAATGATTTATGTCCACGATTATATGGCTTACAAAAGGTATTCATAGCTGACAAAATATCAACAACATATTTCCAAGGAATATGGTAATTACTTTCCTAAAAACAAGGATGACAACATCCATAAAAGCGAAGCACTGAAACGGTAGGACAAACGGACGTTAACACTTGTATAGTTTCAGAACTGAATAATCCTAATATAAATGTATAAGAGTCAAAGCAAAATTGTGAGTAAATTTGTTAAAAAACTGCTTGATACAGGATAATGTTTATGGACATACATACATTTTTAGGACTTGATTATAGAATTGCTTCGTTTATTACATTATACTTTGTTGTCCCAGGAATCAATATACCAAAAATCAGATCAATCGGATAATTAGATCACATAAAAATTTGATGTTAAAAAAGTAAAAAAAATCATCATGTTTAAAATGGACGTACGGACATTTTGGTAATGATTATAGAGTTGCTACGCTTTCTAAATCGTACCTAACTGCTAAAGGAATCACCATGCAAAATTTGAAATCGATAGGACAATTCTAACATGCCTAAATTAACGAAAAAAGCGTTACGGACGGACGGACGGACGGACGGACCGACCCTAATTATAGAAAAGCTTCGCTTTTAAAAACTACCACACTATAACTTTATGTTTTTTCTAGGGAGGTAAAGGAATAAGACAATGGATGATAAAGGGGGGGGGGGGCGAAAGTGACACTTTTTGAAACCAAAACTAAAAGTCAACAAAGGAACTCAACTAAAAAAAGAGTTACAGGTCTGAGATTTTGCATGGCAGTTGCTTTATAGGGGTACAATATGGAACTGTAAAGAAACGGCGGCGCAACCGCCGAAAACCGCCGTTTCCTGCCGAATTTTTTTTTGCCTTTTCTCGGCGGTTTTCGGCGGTTGCGCCGCCGTTTCTTCACAGTTCCATATTGAACCCCTATAAAGCAACTAACATGCAAAATCTTAGACCTGTAACTCTTTTTTTTAGTTGAGTTCCTTTGACTTTTAGTTTTGGTTTCAAAAAGTGTCACTTTCGCCCCCCCCCCCCCCCTTTATATACAATATACAACTCCAATGATGATAAATAAATAAAATTACTCCTATTGTTGAAAAGTAACCAACCAATCAAAATTATAATTTTTTGAGTCAAAAAATAAGATAACGTGGTTATAAAACTTTGGATACCAGCACCATTTACGGACCAGAAGCCCCTCCCCCTCCCTGGGTTGACTCAAAAATAGTCATCATATCAAAAACTGTCAAGAAATTATGCCAAACATTAACTATAACCAACACTGGAATTAATCGGTATAGTAGCCAGGGAGGGAGGGGACATTGGACTATTATTACTTCATTCCCCAAAGTCTTATAATACCGTTTTCTTATTCGTTGACTTTACAACTTTGGGGACTTCTTATTGAATTCTGATTGGTTGGTTAAGGAAGTTGAGTGTCGAAACGTTTCAACCAATAATTGTTATCTACAGAAGGTGTAATTTTGTGTATCATTAATGAAGATGTACATCAATTTATCGGCCATTGTCTTATCTCATTTGATCTCTGAATAGTAGCGTAGCTTTGCATTAGCAACAATTGTTAAAGGCGAAGATTTTCTATAATTCGGGTCGGTCTACCGTATGTTCGCTGAAAACGGATAGCTCTTTTCATTAGTTTAGACATAATATAATTTCCTATCGATTTCAAACTTTTCATGATGAATCCTAACAATAAGGTACAATCTAAGAAGCGTTATTTGTACAGAAAATTTTGAGTAATCAATACGTTTTTAAAAGCGAAGATTTTCAATAATTAGGGTTGGTCTGTACGTCCGTCAATAACAGATAGCTTTTTTGCGTTAATCTAGACATGTTAGAACTGTCCTATAGATTTCAAACTTTGCATGATGATTCCTGGATTAGTTAGATTAAATATAGAAAGCGTAGCAACTCTATAAACCAAATCCGTACGTCCATTTTAAATGTTGATTTTTAACTTAAAAAAAAAATTATGTAATATAATCATCCAAATGATTTATGGAGTACTGAGTCCTATTACAATAAGGTAAAATATTATCAGCGAAGCATCTCTATAATCAAGTCCTAAAAATGGATAAAATGGGGAGGGGGGGGGGGGGAGCAAATACCCACAACATTAATAACCAGAAAGATAACATCCATAAGAAACAAAGCACAAAAATCATTATCATTGAGAGGATGAACGGCTGATAAAAAAGAAGAAAATATTATATAGATTTTAGTACCAAATATTGGGCAATGGTATAGTCCCTTTTGTGGCAACGTCTCTAAAGGGGCGTATTTTCAGATTAGTTTTTTATAGGTTATTTTTGGTTAGGTTAGTTTAAGTAGGGTTAGGAGATTGCCCCACAGGGTTAGGCAATTCGCCCCGTAGGGTTAAAGCTCCTCCCAACGGCTTAGAAATAGAGGAAAGGTATTGTGAAAATACGACGAAACGCCCCTTAAGAGGCGTTGCCACGAAAGGAACTATACCTGTTAGTTTACAATATTGCATCGCTCCCTCCATATAGTTACGGACGGACTGATGGACAATGAGGATTATAGAGAGAATTGTAGAGTTCTACACAACTTTAAAAATATACCAGCGGCTGCGACCCAAACATTTAGGGGCTAGGGAACGGAAGATTAAAGCATGAAACTATAACAGGACCAATAAAGAACTAAAATCGGTTATGTAGCTTTCTAGATCTTATAGCCTTAAGGGATAAGACAATTATACAATGAACAATAACTTGATCTACAAACCCAATAATGAAAACAAAATTACCCCATAAGTAAATTGCCTACTTTTATTCCGCCTTCCCTTTCTTTGTGCTGTGTTAATGACCCAAGCTAACTATTGTACCTCCACCCTTATCCTTACCAACCCACAAAACGTTTTAGATTATTGTGATAAACTTAAAACAAAGATAAATATATTTAACAAATTAAATATATCATTTACTATATTGTTCTTACCTCTCAGTTTTTTTTAAAGACCATGTCGGCGATTTCTGTTTTAGATATTATTTCTTTTTGATTACGAAAATGTGTCATGTTTAAATTTTGCTAAATAACAATCAAAATTCAAAACTTTTAATTTCAGTATTTGAATCTAACTGTTTAAAAGCACTATTTAAAATAAGAATTTTGATTTTAACATCTAGGAATTTCTTATTCTATTGTTTCTATATATTAATTAACTTATTATAACTTAACACTGAATCTGAATCAAAACTCGCGTTATATCTTCACTCTCTCACTTGTATTTTACTACTGAAAGGTATAGTTGACCCGCGCCAGTACGCACACACACACACACACACACACGCATACATACATACATACATACATACATACACACAAACACAAATTATATATCTATAATACAAAGTAGAACGATGTCTGTCTGTCTGTCTGTCCGTCCGTCCATTAAGATCTCGGTAACCACTGAACCAATCGGATTCTACTCTTCAGGGATCATACCTACTGGTCCTGTACTGGTTTTAGGCTATTTTCTTGGGGAAGGGACACCCACAACCTTCCCAAAAATAAAAAATCCCCCGCCCAATTTTTTTTTTCTTGCGGAGGTATTTTCTTTTTTCTTATGGGGAAGTACTAATTTTTTTTTAATTGCCTCTTGGGGCAAAGCCCCTAGAGTGTGGGGCGAAGCCGCTAGTTAATAATACAAAGTAGAATGATGTCTGTCCGTCCCGTAAGATCTTGGTAACCACTGAACCGATTGGATTCTACTATTCAGGTAATATACCTACTGGTCCTGTGGTGGTTATAGGCTATCTTCTTGGGAGAAAAAAAATACCCCCAATTTTTTTTTCTAAAATCTTTTTAGTATAAATTTTTTAGTACTCCATAATTCACTTTGTCCATCAGTCCGTCCGTAACGCTATGGGGGAAATGAGATTTACTCAGCTCCTATAAAAGATAAAATGCTGAAACTTTTTGACAACATTCCCATCATTAAGGAGCAAAATTAACTAAAAATCATCAAAGGCAGTCAAACTGCTTTTTAGCAGGTTTTAGGCTATTTTTATATTTTTCACATTTTCCTCCATATCTTTGGTGTTTATGGTCCGATTTTCAAAATTTTTTCAATTATAGATATCAAAATTAAATTTCCCGTCATTTAAAAAACAAAAAATGACGGTCAGCCTGCCTTGTTGTTGTATCTCTGGTGTATATGGTCTGATTTTCCAAATTTGAAATGTCCGTCTGTCTGTCTGTCCGTCTGTCTGTCCGCCTGGCAATCCGTCTGTCTGTCAGTCCGTCTGTCTGTCTGTCCGTCTGTCTGTCCGTCTGTCTGTCCGTCTGTCTGTCCGTCTGTCTGTCCGTCTGTTTGTCCGTCTGTCAGTCCGTCTGTCTGTCCGTCTGTCTGTCTGTCCGTCTGTCTGTTCGTCTGTCTGTCCGTCTGTTTGTCCGTCTGTCCGTCTGTCTGTCCGTCTGTCTGTCTGTCTGTCCGTCCGTCTGTCTGTCTGTCCGTCTGTCTGTCCGTCTGTCTGTCTGTCCGTCTGTCTGTCCGTCTGTCTGTCCGTCTGTCCGTCTGTCCGTCTGTCTGTCCGTCTGTCTGTCTGTCCGTCTGTCTGTCCGTCTGTCTGTCCGTCTGTCCGTCTGTCCGTCTGTCTGTCCGTCTGTCCGTCTGTCTGTCCGTTTGTCTGTCCGTCTGTCTGTCCGTCTGTCTGTCCGTCTGTCTGTCCGTCTGTCTGTCCGTCTGTCTGTCCGTCTGTCTGTCCGTCTGTCTGTCCGTCTGTCTGTCCGTCTGTCTGTCCGTCTGTCCGTCTGTCTGTCTGACTGTCTGTCTGTCTGTTTAGTTTGGGGTAAAATTAATTTTCCTGTCATTTAAAGAAAACAACTAGGACAGCCAGACTGCCTTTAAGCAGGTTTTAGTCTATTTTTGTATTTTTCACATTTTTCTCCATACCTTATTTGGTTGGTCTAGAGCTGTTTTGAAATTTGGCGGCTGGCAGCTTAAAAACAGCAAAATTACAGGTAGGAAATAGAAAATCGGTCAAGAAGTGGTCAAACATTATGACCTTACTACTCACGGAAATTTATTATTGCTCAAGGATGTACCACAAAATTTATTAGGTCCCTAGCTGAAATAGAAGCCTTGAAATAAAAGATATAAGTCTATAGTAAAAGCCAGACAAAAAATCAGTCATAAAATTGGTCAGGAAGCGGTCCAACAGTCAAACAGTCATAACACTATTATTCTTAGATGTTCATTGATATCCCAGTATTCACCAAAAAAAAATTTAGGTCTCTATCTTATACACAAAAGTCAAAGTGAAGAAATTAAGATTTATTTAGAATTTTTTCTAAATTTGGTGCCACCTAACCGACTTTAACCTGATGCCACGACCGACCGACACAGACCAGATATCCTTATAAAATCAACTCTTGCCGACGTATAGTTACTGAACTTAAAAAGTCATGAAGCCAAAGCTCTATATCTTACCTACAAAAAAAATGACATTGAAAAAACTAGAGGGGGGGGGTCAATATGACCCCCTCCCCTCCCCCCGATCTGTAAGGGTTAACTCTGACTCTATGTCACTAAATGTCATATATAACTTTTGGTGATATTGTGTCAGATTAGGTAATTTTCTTAAATCTGACTTTATGTCACTGAATGTCACATATAACTTTTGTGATACTGTGTCAGATGAGTTAATTTCCCCAACTCTGACTCTATGTCACTAAATGTCATATATGACTTTTGGCAACATTGTGTCAGATTAGGTAATTTCCCCAACTCTGACTCTATGTCACTAAATGTCATATATGACTTTTGGTAATAATGTGTCAGATTAGGTAATTTTCTCAAATCTGACTCTATGTCACTAAATGTCATATATGACTTTTGGCAACAATGTGTCTGATAAGGTAATTTCCCCAACTCTTACTCTATGTCACTAAATGTCATTTATGACTTTTGGCATTAATGTGTCAGATTAGGTAATTTCCCCAACTCTGACTCTATGTCACTTAATGTCATATATGACTTTTGGTAATAATGTGTCAGATTAGGTAATTTTCTCAACTCTGACTCTATATCACTAAATGTCATATATGACTTATGGTGATATTTTGTCAGATTAGGTAATTTCCCCAACTTTGACTCTATGTCACTAAATGTCATATATGACTTTTGGCATTAATGTGTCAGATTAGGTAATTTCCTCAACTCTGACTCTATGTCACTAAATGTCATATATGACTTATGGTAATAATGTGTCAGATTAGGTAATTTTCTCAACTCTGACTCTATGTCACTTAATGTCATATATGACTTTTGGTAATAATGTGTCAGATTAGGTAATTTACTCAACTCTGACTCTATGTCACTAAATGTCATATATAACTTTTGGCATTAATGTGTCAGATTAGGTAATTTCCTCAACTCTGACTCTATGTCACTAAATGTCATATATGACTTTTGATGATATTGTGTCAGATTAGGTAATTTCCCCAACTCTGACTCTATGTCACTAAATGTCATATATGACTTTTGGTAATAATGTGTCAGATTAGGTAATTTCCCCAACTCTGATTCTATATCACTAAATATCATATATGACTTTTGGTGATATTTTGTCAGATTAGGTAATTTCACCAACTCTGACTCTATGTCACTAAATGTCATATATGACTTTTGGCAACAATGTGTCAGATTAGTTAATTTTCTCAACTCTGACTCTATGTCACTAAATGTCATATATGACTTTTGGTGATATTGTGCCAGATTAGATAATTTCCCCAACTCTGACTCTATGTCACTAAATGTCATATATGATTTTTGGTAATAATGTGTCAGATTAGGTAATTTTCTCAAATCTGACTCTATGTCACTAGATGTCATATATGACTTTTGGTAATAATGTGTCAGATTAGGTAATTTTCTCAACTCTGACTCTATGTCACTAAATGTCATATATGACTTTTGGTAATAATGTGTCAGATTAGGTAATTTCCCCAACTCTGATTCTATGTCACTAAATGTCATATATGACTTTTGGTGATATTTTGTCAGATTAGGTAATTTCCCCAACTCTGACTCTATGTCACTAAATGTCATATATGACTTTTGGTAATAATGTGTCAGATTAGGTAATTTCCCCAACTCTGACTCTATGTCACTAAATGTCATATATAACTTTTGGCATTAATGTGTCAGATTAGGTAATTTCCTCAACTCTGACTCTATGTCACTAAATCTCATATATGACTTTTGGTGATATTGTGTCAGATTAGGTAATTTTCTCAACTATGACTCTATGTCACTTAATGTCATATATGACTTTTGGCAACAATGTGTCAGATTAGGTAATTTTCTCAACTCTGACTCTATGTCACTAAATGACATATATGACTTTTGGTGATATTGTGTCAGATTAGGTAATATCCCCAACTCTGACTTTATGTCACTAAATGTCATATATGATTTTTGGTAATAATGTGTCAGATTAGGTAATTGTCTCAACTCTGACTCTATGTCACTAAATCTCATATATGACTTTTGGTAATAATGTGTCAGATTAGGTAATTTTCTCAACTCTGACTCTATGTCACTAGATGTCATATATGACTTTTGGTAATAATGTGTCAGATTAGGTAATTGTCTCAACTCTGACTCTATGTCACTAAATCTCATATATGACTTTTGGTAATAATGTGTCAGATTAGGTAATTTCCCCAACTCTGATTCTATGTCACTAAATGTCATATATGACTTTTGGTGATATTTTGTCAGATTAGGTAATTTCCCCAACTCTGACTCTATGTCACTAAATGTCATATATGACTTATGGTAATAATGTGTCAGATTAGGTAATTTTCTCAACTCTGACTCTATGTCACTAAATGTCATATATGACTTTTGGTAATAATGTGTCAGATTAGGTAATTTACTCAACTCTGACTCTATGTCACTAAATGTCATGTATGACTTTTGGCAAGAATGTGTCAGATTAGGTAATTTTCTTAACTCTGACTCTTTGTCACTAAATGTCATATATGACTTTTGTTGATAATGTGTCAGATTAGGTAATTTCCTCAACTCTGACTGAATATCACTAAATGTCATATATGACTTCTGGTAACAATGTGTCAGATTAGGTAATTTCTCCAACTCTGACTCTATGTCACTACATGTCATATATGACTTTTGGTGATATTGTGTCATATTTGTTTGTTTGCCAAAAATGAGAAAATAACCTGACATAATGTCACTAAATTTCAGATTGAAATCTGAATTATAGTCAAATTTTGTCATATCTGAAGTTTGGTAACAAAGAGTCATATTGAGACAGATTTAAATCTGAAATCTAGTGACTGTGGATTTCTAATCTGACCGAAAAGGGGTAAAAACTACTAGGGAAACAAAGAAATTAATTTTAATTTGTGGTGGAAAATGGCATTTATCATAAATTTTAATTATATCCTTATGATAAAGTAACAGGATGTCTGTCTGTGTGTTTGTGTGTCTGTACCGAAGGATCTCGCTAACCGCTAAAACCGATCAGGTTCTCCTTAACAGGGTAGCTTTTCATAGGTCCCGGGAAGGTGTATAACTATTTCTTGGGGGGTGGGACACCCTTAACCCCACCAAAAAAATAAAAATCCCTTCCCCCCAAAAATAGTTTATTAATTTTTTTAACTAAAATTTTTAAAAAAGGGGGTGGCAGCCCCCCCCCCAAAAAAAAAAAAATTTTTTTACCCCCTAATATTTTTTTTACTTTTTCTTTTATAATTTTACTAGCGGATACGCCCCTAGATGCCTAGGGGGAAAAGTCGACCTCATCCCCTTTTAAATTTGAGTTTCAAAAGAGTAAAACAAATATTTTTTGGGGGAAGGGGGATTAGGACACCCTCCTCAAAAATAGTTTAAAACCTCCCCAGGACCTATAAGAAGCTTCACTGTAAAGGAGAACAATATCGGATCAGCGGTTAGCGAGATCCTTCGGGACAGACAAAAAACGCTTACTACTTTATATTATAGGATAAGAAATTGGGTTATCAAATTCTAATCCCCCCTCCTCAAGTGCCCCTAGAGGCCTCTAAGGGCATAGCCGCTAGTACTTATATATATAATAATTATTTATCCCATCGTACTATAGACAGCTTTCCGCGGATATTGAAATAAAATTGTTTAAGAATAAAACCAGTTTTTACTAGCCCAGAGGGGCCGAAAACCTAGTCTAACAAAACTGGCATTTATTTTATGGTTTTTAATTACTTTAATATTTGTGGAAAATTATCTATAATACGATGCTTTACATGATTTTTCAGTATGGCTGAGAACCTGTTCTAATCCAGTGGATTTTAATCGGTTTCCAAGCTATACTGGAAAACCTTTTTAAATTTTATTTCAATAGTTTTTATTGTTTTTATAATTCTTATTAAAATTCGTACAACAGTCACAAATATATTTTTTCTTAAATTCACTAATTTGAACTATTTTAAAATCACCTAAAAATTCTTAATTCAAGAAACTATATTGAATTAATTTAAAAAAAGTTATTTTCCACCTAAATTAAAATCAAATAAAATGGAGGACACCTTAAGAGCAATTTGAAAGAGGGTCAGTTGAATTTGAGTTGCCGATTGTGTACACAGTTTCCTCGGTGTTTCCTCATCCTATCTCAATATTTACTACTAGCTAAATAACTTCAAGCTTCTAAAAAATCAAAATTTGAATGTATAAACGATTTATACATTATACATTCAAAATTATAATTTTTCAAATTTAGACTTTTATGTGGAAGTTTGAAGCTTTTTTAGCCAGTAGTAAATATTAAGGTAGGATGAGGAAACACCGAGGAAACTGTGTACACAATCGGAAACTAAAATTCATCTGACCTTAAAGAGTTAAGAGTAAAGAATGAATTTGTAAGAATTATTTTTATTTGGACTCTTTTATACAGAGAGAGAAAACAACATTTAATTTAATAATAATTAATACTCGCTGGATTAGTGAAAAATCATGTATGGCATCGTATTGCAGACAATTTCCCACGAATATAAAACTAAAAATCATAAAATTAATACGGGTTTATAGACCGGGCCAATGGTCCCTTGGGGCTAACAAAACTGGTTTAAATATTTTATTTTTTATTTCAATATCCACATATAGTTCGCATGTCCATTTTAAACATGATGATTTCTTCCTTTTTCAAAAACAATATTTTATTAAATATGATTATCATATCATGCATTTGATTTTTAAAAGAGAAGCTTTTCTATAATTAGGATCGGTCCGTACGTCACGGATAGCTTTTTTTCGTTAATTTAGGCAAGTTAGAATTGTCCTATCGACTTTGCATGATTATAATTATTACCAGAATGTCCGTACGTCCAATTTAAACATGTTTATGTTTAATTTTTTAACAACGATTTTTTATGTGATATAATCATCCGATTGATCTGATTTTTGGATTCCTCGTATAATTTTGTCAAAACTTTTATATTTTTATTTTGTAAATTCAGTTCTGACACCCTATTAGTGTTGATGTTCGTTTGTCATACCATTTCAGAGCTTCGCTTTTATGGATGTTGTCATCCTTGTTTAAATATGGATATTATGGCCATTAGGAATAATGTTATATGCCAAGCATTTCTATAATAAAGTCTATAATTTATAAACGTAAGTATATCCATATTAAACATCATGTATTTAAGTTATTTTTAGAAAATATTGAAGGTGATTAAAGTCCCTCCACAGATATTGATGTTGTATGATAAAATAACCAATGAGAGGCCAGTATATATTTTACCATTGGTCAATTACAGTTTATACTGGCCTCTTATTGGCTATTCTATCGTAAGACGTCATAATGTGTGAAGGGACTTTAATCATCTTGTAAATATTTATACGATAATTATTATAATAATGTTGAATTTTAACTGAGCTGGATCTTTAAATCGTTTTTGTGGTGAGCCAGATCGGGGTGAGTCGAATTTCAGCCAATCACAGCGCGGCATTTTATAAAATGTTGTGCTCTCATTGGTGGAAAGATCCAGCTTTGCACTGCTACTCTAAACCATAATTAATTTTTTACTGAGGAAAAATTTGCGCGATTTTTTAGAAGTTTTATCACATGTCCCTGAATGGATTTATTATTACTTTTTTTATGTCCTCTGATAAAGTGATGCTAAAAGCTGGTTAAAAAACGATACCCCACCATTTACCCCATCCCCTTCCTTTGTAATGGATGAACGAACTGACCAATGAAGAAGGTTTATATCAGCAAGCTAAATTGACGACAAATTTTCCCCTGTAAATAAATCCACGATTATCCTATATCCATTTGTCCCTGGTACTATTATTTTGTCACCTACTCAACTCTGGACAAAAGAATATGTGTGTTTACAGCCAGGGATCTAAAGGGATAGGACAATAGCCGATAAATTGATGTACGTGGGTTCATATCGGAATTAGACAAAGCGGGGATATGCAACAGATAAAATTAACCTTAAAAACATTTCTGACCGAAAAAGAATTTTAAAAAATTGAGTTTTAGAACACGACCACTTCAAAATATGATTCATTACTTATTAGTATGCAAAGACGACATTCAAAAAATTTTTTGAAACAGAACTATGGCTTCATGGAGCTCCCTGGAAAGGCCTTGAGGAGCTGAATCAGGAACTTTTGTCCGTTTCAAAATATCTCGTTCCTAGCCTTAGAAATCACTAAAAAAACAAATTTTTTAAAGGTTTATTGAGAATTGTCCAATTTGTAGAGGTTTTTTAGATTTTCTCAGGCTAGGAACGAGATTTTTTGAAACGGACAAAAGTTCCTGACTCAGCTCCTCAAGGCATTTCCAGGGAGCACCATGAAGCCATAGTTCTGATTCAATAAATTTTTGACTCCCATTTACAAATAGCTATACAATTGAATGTCTGGTCGTCAGCGGTTTTAAGACTTAGGATAAATTTTAAATCATCCAGAGGTGTATTATATCTATATAAATTGAGTGCAGATCCCCGCTTTGGCCTCAGAAAAAAAATGTCCAAAATCGACCCACCCTAATGTACATCCCCAATGATGATACACAAAATTAACCATTCTGTGGATTACAATTTGTTTGTGCACTCAACTAAATGAACCAACCAATCAAAATTCAATAAAAGTACCTAAGGTTGTCAACTAATAAGAAAACGATATTCTAAGACATTGAGAACTTGTGTAATAAACAGCCCAATGTCCCCTCCCTCCCTGGTAAACAGCACACAAACACACACACACACACATACACATACACAGCTATTGTGTTATTTGAAATATTTATTATCACCACCAATACAATATGTATTCTTCGCAAATAAGAATAAAACAAGGATGACATTTTTCACAAAGGAAAATACAGTTGCCTACCGAGTACAGGCCCCTTTACCCATCCTCCCTTACTTATCAGATAATTTGAAAATAAGATACATACCTGCAGGGCTTCTCTGTACCCAATATAACCTAACCTAACCAGACATAAACAGGAAAAATCCCCCCAGTTATATTTTAATTTATTTCAACTGCTCTCGACTTGGGAAAGAACCCAAATACCTCATAATCTTAGGAGTATCATATATGTATATTGTATACTAGCAGATACTCAGCTTTTAGTTTTTTTGTTGCTAAACTATTTATGTGTAAAAGATTGTCCTTGTTGAAATAAGACTGCAAAAAAAATATTCTAATAATGGATAAAGTATATACGTGGATACATTTACAGAGGAAAATTTTTCGTCAATTTAACTTGCTAATATGGAACTTATTTAAAAGTCAGTTCATCCTTTTAGTAGGAGGGAAAGGGTTGGGGGTTATCGTTATTTTAGCCACCTTTTAGCAGAACTTTATCAGAGTACGTGAAAATCTGTTGCAACATCCAAGTAATAATATATCAATTATTTTTTAACCTTATATGCGCTCATTTCATTTGTTTTACTCAAATTTCAAAGAATTTAGGACATAACCTTTATATGGCGTTTCAAATTAAAAAAAAAGTGTTTTCCCTTTGGAAACTATAACATACTAGCGACTGCGCCTCTAGCATCTAAGGGATTTGTATCAAAAGGGATAGGGAGGGTGGAGCATAACTATAGCCTAAAACCATCCCAAGACTTAAAAGTTTCAAATAAATTCATGCAAAAAAAGTTATTCGTCATATAATAGAATATGTAGTAAGTCCTATTTTATGTTAGTTAAACATTAATGCATATATGACGTCAATTACAATATGCATAACTTCAAATACTTTTTAATGTAAATCTTGAATCTGATAAAAAGATTAATTTTAAAATCATTGCTACAATAAAACATCGATTTTTCCACTTGCCAAACTTGAATAAACATCTGTGCTTTTCCACAAAGTGAATTTTCTTTTCTTTTATTTTAAAAAGGATTTTTTTTCCTATGCCTATAACCCCTACCAGGGCTCCTAAACCTGCAGGGTCTATTCCTTTTAGCCTTAATCCTAAGGGGCTATTATTCATTATATTTCAAAGAGGGTGGGGGGGGGGGGCCGGGGGGGTCCATGCTCCACTAGGAATTCTGAGAGAAACTACTACAATAATAGAAGGTAGAGTTATGTGCAAGAATTTAACTAATGAACGTGTAAAAAGTGGAGACTTTGCTCAAATTATTATCAGCAAAAAATGGACCAAATACTTTGTCTTTTCTTTGTCTTAAACATAATTTTCTGTATTTTATAATTGAGGTTGAAAAGTATAATATATGTATATTACCAGTATGGCTTCGAAACCAACTAATATCCGCTGGATTAGAACCGGTTCATATTGAAAAATCATGTATAGCAGTTTAATAGCATTAATACCAGTACAAGGGGCCGAATCTTTTAATTTTTCATTTTCATTACTGATATAGCTGTCTATAATACGATGCGATAAATAACTTTTATTCATTAAGGGTGCATCTTAAAAATGATAATAGTTAACTTAATTATTAAATTAACTTAGAAATACAGAGTAAAAAAAGTTAAACCCTGCAGGACTTACGGACCAACCCTATTTATAAAGTAGCTTGCACTGTTAAAAATCTATAGCTGTATATAAAACTCTACATATGTTTTTAAAAGTTTAAACAAAAATTAAAATTTCTTTTCGTTGCATTATATTTTTTTATAATGTATTAATTATTAAGAATTTATACAATTAGCTATCTTTAAATCAGAATTGATTCTAAAAATTGCAAAAAAAATAAAACTTTTTTTCGTATGGATGAGAACCGGTTCTAATCCACCGGATATTAATCGGTTTCGAATGATTGAGAGAATAGTTATTTCTCGCATCGTATTATAAACAGCTATCCGCGGGTATAGAATGTACAATTATAAGATTAAAACTGGCTTTAATCTTATAATTGTACATTTTATATTCGTAGAAAGCTGGATATAATACGATGCTAGACATAGTTTTTTTCGTATGGATGAGAACCGGTTCTTATCCACTGGATTCGAATGAATACGAGAAAAATTTTTAAGTAAATGGACGATAATTTTATGTACATGCGGAATGATGATAAACAAAATTACCCTTTCTGTAGATTATAATTATTGGTTGAAAAATCTAGAACCAACAAATCAAAATTCAATAAAAGAATCCAAGTTTTTTGAGCTAACGAATAAGAAAACGTTTTTATAAAACTTTGGGTACCAGTGTAATTTACAGTCCAATATTCCCTTCCTTCCTGTAAAAATCGAAAAAGAACTTGCCTTATTTTTCTGTACGGCGCCGCGGGGGCGCTAACTTTTCTAAATCTGGCATAGGGTGTACTTTGCAGGCTGTTGCATGTACTTGGCTGAAGTACATTGCCTGTACCACCACCTACTGGTGTACTACTTTGTACACCAACACTTGGAATAGTTCCATACATTTCGTTCATTCTTTTTTTTTGCAGATTTTTTATTTTAAATTTTGCGCATTTTCACATAGATTTTTTTTCACTTGATTTTTAATAAAAATCATCTGTAATTAAAAAGTAACTTTTTCACTTTTCTAATTCTACATGACGTAATTAATACAACAAAAATTTAACTTTTAGTCTGTTTGTTAGTAACTTGAAAATACTTTTATGGCTGCCGGGAAAACAAAAAAGAATATATATAGAGTTGATTTAAGAACAAGCGTTCAATTTTGACTAATTTCTTTTGCTCGCAAACTTTTCTATTGAAGTTTCCTTCCTCCCCCGTAATAGGAATCAAGTGTCGTTAGAAAGCTTAAGAAACTATATGTACATAAATATATGTTTTAATGAAACGAGGTGTCCCAAATAAAAGATTTCTTAAACTTCTCTAAAACTCGCACAAACACACATCCCTATACTTTAATTTATAGGAATATTGCCTCTGACAAAAGGTTCTTAAAACCGGAACAAGGCCTAGCTGCTCTGACAAGTTTAGATGTATAGTTATAACCCTTAAGGCCTGGTGTCTCAAGGAAAAGGTGATTTTATTTTTGGTTAGACACCCCGTATTAATAGTGTGCGAGTGTCTGAGCTCACAGTTGGGAGCCAGAAACCAAGACTTACACAGAAAAGGCTAAAGGGGACTATACACGAACTAGAGCAAACGATTTTAAGCACTTTTCAGCAGTTATATAGTAATGTATACAGTAAAATTAAGTCTCAACTCGGTCTTACCAAAAAGATATTTAAAAAGTAAATGGAGTTAGCTATTTAGATTATCAATTGCGTAAAGCAAACTTATATGATATACATCATATTTATTTTTATAAAAAAAAAGGCAGGTAATTTGTACTTATTTAACAATGTGAAGAATATACTTCTTCGTTTTATAGCAATCAATAATATTTTGCAGATATTTTTTATACACCTTGAACTCAACAAAGCAGTCAATAGTACTCTGACAAAAATCTTTCAATTTAGTTTTCTCTTTAATAAAACAATGATCGACTTTACGAAGCAAACAATAGACAATTACACAACAGACTTTGTTTAGCGTTCCCAACTGTTTATATATTTCATTATATTCGAACATGTGAAATACTGCAAAGATTTGTTTTTCCTTAGTCGTTAAGAATCGATTAGTTACGCCACAAATTTTAAATATGTCGCTTTCAATTATTAGAGGCGAGTCTTTTGTATAGCTAACATTGTCTGTTTGTCTGTATTTATGCTTTATTATCTAGGTTAGGTTATTGAATTGTTACTTGACAAAGTGTCCGACAAAATGAGCCGTGTGACGTCAACAGATCTATATCTTTTAAAGGGGTTTCCTTTCCCAATTTTCCTTTCATCTCTCCCTTTTATGACGTCACACGGCACACTTTGTCGAGTGTCTATCAAATTAAAAAAAAAAGTTTTTGCTTATTCTATTTATGATACAAATAAACTTTTAGTTGTATGTTTTTCCGAGAAGAATTTATCTAAGAAATGAGTGGTTGAAGTATTTACAATATTGTGAATTTTTTCTGAAGTAAATTCTCCATATTAAATTTAGGAAGGGTTATTCCCCATCCAAAGTAGCAATGCATCTAAAGGCTATAGCCACAGCTTCTACTATTTAAGAATTAAGCAATTACTTTTACAAGACTGAGTTAGCCTTGTTGTCAATAAATTCGTTATTATTTATTATTATGATATATGTAATAAGTTCAATAATACATATAAATTATTTTTAACAATTTTTTATTATAATAATAAATACTAAATACTTTTTTAAAAACTTTTTCATAAATTGTATTTTCATGAACGTCACTAGATAAGCTAAATAAAAGATAAAAATCCATCTTTTGTCAAACATAAATTTATATTAGAACAAAAACTAATTTCAAAAGATACTTATTAAAACAAGGATTACAACATCCATAAGAAGCGAAGCACTCTTGGATGGGAATACGGACAAGGTGATTAGTAGTGTAGCTTCCCTGCTAAAAAAAATCTGCAAGTAGCTAGAAAGAAATCTGACGATCCGTCTTGAGCTTCAGATCTCAGTAACCACTGAACAAATTAGGCTGTGCTCATCAAGAATTGGCCCCACTGGTCCTAGTTTTAAGCTATTTTTTAAAATTAATAGAATAATAAAAAAATAATGAATTTTATTTACAATTCTGCTTTTTTAATCGACTTTGAGATTGTATTTCAGTGTTGGGGTCCATCCCACCCCTCATGTGGTTCCCAGAGGCTAGGGCCGAAGTCACTAGTAATACAAATATTCATATTAAAAATAACTTTTTGTTAACATAATCAATTATAGTAATTTTTTTATGTATTTACGACATAGTAGGGTTTAGCTACGTATCAATACTACTTTTTTTTATGCTCTTCTCTTTTATTATCCTCACACACACACACACACACACACACACACACACACACACACACACACACACACACAAACACACACACACACACACACATACACACAATTATGTGTGTAGATACCATACACATTTATAGCAAATAATATCCCAAGGCAAATAATAAAGGCAAAGTTGTTATCTATGCATATTAGACATATTAAAAAAATACAAAATATGTCAATAGAAAATTATTATTGATTTTCATCTACGGATGGGTTAATTTTGTTTAATTTGTTTTTGGGGGTATCGTTTATTAATCCATTGTCTTGTCCCTTATAATCCTGACTATACCAGGGAGTAAGGGAGGGGACAATGGATCGAATATTCAATTATTAGGGGTCTCAAACCTTGGGTACCAGCTTAAAGTGTCCGTGAAGGATTTAGCAAAATTTTGGGGACTTTGGGTACTGGCGCGCAATTGCCGCTGAATTTGTTATGATAATAGCAGACAAAAAAATTTATGTTTGATAAAATTTTTGCGGCTGGTTGGAGCAAATATTTTTTCCCATGAAAATGTCATTCCATGAATAGAAACTCTACTGTGATATTTATGTAATAAACAATCTAAGATTCCTAATGCTTTATCTTGATTTTAGGTGGCAGTTACTAATATATGAGAAGGGTTAACGAAGTTCTAAGCACAATTTTTCTAGTGATTAATTACAGAATGTTTACTACATTGTGATGTACTGGAAGTCTAATTGTCAAGTAAATAATTTTTTTCTTAGAACTCATTTTGTTCTAAATTAGATTACCATGATCACTTTACAATTGTGTTCAAATTTTCTTTATAAATCTGGCTTTCATTGCCTTTCAGCGAAAACTTTTGAATTAATTGCCCATTGTCCCCTCCCTTATTCCCTGGACCATACTTTGAAATTTTGTATTTTTTCAATGCTTATGGCCTATCACTTTATTCATGAAAAATATTGCTTTTGTCAGTATTATTGTTAGGTAAAATTTCAATTAGTTCTATTCATAAAAATAATTTTATTAAAAGGGGGGGTTGGAGGGGGAGGGGTGGATAATATCTATAATACAAAGTAGCTTGATGACTGTCCGTCCGTCCGTATGAAGCTTAAGATCTCGGTAACCACTGAACCGATCGAATTCTACTCTTCAGGGTATATACCTATTGGTCCTGTGGTGGTTTTAAGCTATTTTCTAGGGGGGTGGGACACCCCCAACCCCCCCAAAAATGAAATTTTCTCTCCCTTAAAAAAATAATTGGGGGGGGGGGGAAGTATGGTTCGTAGCACCTGAATTTTTTATTTTTTTTTTATTTTTTTAAAACTACCTCATGGGGGAGAGCCCCTAGAGGCTAGGGGCGAAGCCGCTAGTATTGTATATATTTGGTATATAAATGTAAAATATATATGTGGATGTTAGGAAAGATAAAACTTTTATGTCAATTTAGAGAATGATTAAAGTCCCTCCAAAGAATATGACGTCATACGATAGAATAACCAATGAGAGGCCAGCATAATTTTACCATTTGTTAATTACAGTGTATACTGGCCTCTCATTGGCTATTCTATCGATTGACGTCATAATCTGTGGAGGGACTTTAATCATCTTCTCAATTTAGTTTGCTAATAGGGACCTTACTTATTGGTCAGTTAATTAATCAAGTAGGAATGGAGGAGGTGGAGTAAAGGGGTAAGGATGGGGGGGGGAGACCGATATTTTAGCCAGCTACAAGTTTCAATTTATTAGACTACATGATAATCTGGTGTAAGATCTAAAATTCATTATTTGGTAACTATTTACATTTTTCTTGGAAAGACAAAATTTTCATTTAAAATTTTTACATCTAATTATTTTTATTTTGCCATATAATAGTTTCATTTTGCATTTAAATATTGCCTTTATAAATAAATTTATTATAATTTGTTTTTATGATAAAAGAGTATTCTTTAAGGCATAGATTCCAACATCTATTAAAGCAAAGCTCTAAAATGAGAAGGAAGGACAAACGTTCAATAACTCTTGTTAAGTGTTAGAACTGTTTATAAGGGAAATAGTAGCTTACGCAATAATTCGTAAAATTGTGAGCAAGCTTCCAGTCAAGTGCGCTTATTAAGTCTAACTGTTCTTAATGTTTGACAAACGCATAGTATAATTAAGCGCATATTAAAAATAGTTTGACCTAATAAGCGCATTTGACTGGAAACTTAATCAAAATTTTACGGATTATTGCGTAAGCTACTATTCCCTTTGTTGCATGATATGTCAAGGATACAGTAAAAGGATATAATTTCTTTTTTTAGGATTGGATTGTAGAGATGCCTTGCTTATAATTTTGTACTTGGTTGTCCCAAGAATCATTGTTAAAAAAAAACCAGATGATTAGGATAATAATATAATACAACAAAAATGGCAAAGAAGTAAAATATCACCATGTTTTAAATGGTATCGATTACAGAGTTGCTACACTTTTTAAATTGTAACAATAGATTTTATCATGCAAAGTTTGAAATCGATAGGACATTTCTAACATGTCTAAATTAACAAGAAGAGCTAACCATTGTGACGTACGGACGGATGGCCTGAGCTTGATTATAGAAAAGCTTCGCCTTAAAATACTTTAGTGATATTTGGAAGAAATATACTCAAGAACGACGACATTAGAAACTCTTTTTGATGGAATCATTAGAATAAAAGAATGTAGAATATACGTGAATATTATGACAGGGGATAAATTGTCGTCAATTTAGGTAATGTTATTCATGGACTTCATTTATTGGTCAGTTTTTTCATCCAGTAGGAGGGGAGGGGATGGGTATTTTATTCAGCTACGAGTTTCACTTTATTAGAGTTTATACATAATAATCTGGTTTAAGATCTAAGAAATGATAAATCCATTGTATAATCTTTTTTCAAGAAAGAAAATTGTCAAAATCCTATAAAAATTTTCAGGCTAACCTAAAGTTGTCATAAAATGTTGTCAAAAAAGTTAAAAATCATCATGTTTTAAACCTAAAGTTAAAGTTATATTAAGCGTTACATATTTAACAATTTACTGCATAGGATACTCTAACTCCTATCAAATTTCATAGGATTTGGCTAAAAGTTCGTGGTATTAACCCGTGTGCTACCAGTTGATATACATGGATGTATGTCAGCTCGTGTATCCAGTAGGATGGGAGGGGGTTGAGAGAGGGGATCGTTATTTTACCCTGCTAAAAGTTTCACTTCATTAGAGAACTACAAAGAACCTAAATCTACCGGTAAATTCTTTTTTAAAGAATATTCTACATGAGAAATTTTCAGAAGTTACTAAATAATTTGAGAAATTGTTTAGAATTAAATTTTGAAACTGTATAAAACAAGAACAAATATTTTATAAGGTTTTGTGACATCCATCTTTTCTAGGACAAGAATTATATATTTAAAAAACCAAATCGCAGCTGTCTATTTAAAATAGCAGTTTTAAAATAGCACAACTATAATGTTTTTTTTTCTTTTTAGGCATGACCAAAATACAACCGGTTTTTTTAATAGCATGCAAACAAGAAATTGTTTCAAATAACTTTATGGTATAATCATAATCATAATTGATTAGTGAAGCAAAACTATAATTCACTTTGTATGTCAATTAGTCCTTTATTTCGTCCGTAACGCGATTGGGAAATACAAAATTAAACATAATTTATATAAAAAATGAAAATATTTCTTGCATCGTATTATAAACAGCTTTCCGTGGATATAAAATGTACAATTATAAGATTAAAACCAGTTTTTTTTTAGCCCCGAGAAGCCGGGCTAAAAACACTGGTTTTAATCTTATGATTGTGCATTTTTATATTCATAGAAAACTGGATATATTCGATGCTAGACATAAATTTTTCTTATGGATGAGAATCGGTTCCTATCCACCGGATTCGAATAAATTTTAACAAATATGTCACATACTTAACTAATTAAATATGTTTAAAAAGAGTTTCTAATCTTAATTTAAGGATTTAAAGGAATATAAAGATTAAGAACTAAGTTAATGTTCAAAATAATCATGCACATTTATTCATTTTTATTATTAACATTTATTACAACATAAATTTCTACTTGACATAGCTTAAAATTTTCTATAAAAACAAAACAATATAAAGTTTCACGTATTCTGTATAAATGGTTTTAATTTTCAATTTTCTCCTTTCCTGTATTGCTTCATGATAATTAGTTTAGGTTTTAAATAACCGATTTTTAGCCTCATATTTTTAGGATTATACCGCATCAATCCACCCTTGTTTAATTGCTGAAACTTTAACTGCAGCTTGGTGAAGTTACAGATGAGTCGCAAATATGAACGGATGGCGAACCCTATATAAATTACCCAATAAAAATTTCTTGTACCTTGACGTGCAAAGTTAAAACCTAAGCAAATTTATTATTATTTATAATTTCTAATTAAAACAAAAGGTTATGTAAAACAAGGATGACAACATTCATAAAAGCGAAGCACTGAAACGGTAGGACAAACGGACATTTACACTTTTATAGTGTCAGAACTGAAAAATCAGAATATAAATGTATAAGAAAAAATTGTAAGCAAATTTGTTGAAACACTGCTTGATACAGAATAATATTTATGGACATACTTAAATCTTTAGGGCTTGATTATAGAGTTGCTTCGCTTATAATATTGTAGTTTGTTGTCCAAGGAATCAGTATACCAAAAATCAGACCAATCGGATAATTAGATCCCATAAAAATTTGTTGTTAAAAAAGTAAAAAAATCAACATGTTTAAAATGGGCGTACGGACATTTTGGTAATGACTACAGAGTTGCTACGCTTTCTAAATCGTACCTAACTAATACAGGAATCACCATACAAAGTTTGAAATTGATAATTCTAACATGCCTAAATTAACGAAAAAAGTTATCCGTTCCGGACGGACTGACCCTAATTATAGAAAAGCTTTGCTTTTAAAAATACATTTATAATAACATTCATAGGTACATACAAAGGTACAAACATAAACACCTGGAGCGACATAGGTTCACAGAGTACAAACAGGTAGACATCATTCTCACAGTACAGAGTACACAGCGGTAGACATCATTTTCACTAACCAATCTGCGCTGAAGCTTTGTCTCATCCTGTTGTTGCCGCCAGCCTCAAACTCCATCCGCCGGTTAACGCGGCCAGTGCTGAGCAAAACAGATTGGTTATTTATCGCATCGTGTTATAGACAGCTTTCCGCGGATATTGAATTGAAAAATTATATGATTAAAGCCTTATTATGAATTTTAGTTTATCATTAGTTAAGAATTGCCTGTAATACGATGATATTCATGATTTTTCAATATGGCCGGTTCTCATTCAGCGAATATATTAATCGGTTTCGAAAACATATTGAAAAAGATTTACAAATAAAATTAAAGGCAAAATAAGAAACTTTTAACATTTGTTTTATAAATATCTACTAGCTGCTTTGCCCCCCTTGAGGCCTCTAGTGGCACTTTAGGAGGGGGGAGTGAATTTGATAACCCAATCTTTTTTTATTTCAGATTTAAAAAGAATTTTTTTATTTGGGGGTGGGATAATTTTATTCTTTTCTTCGGATGGTGGTGGTACCCTCCTCCAATATAGTTATAAACCTTCCCAGGACCTATGAGAAGCTACTCTGTAAAGGAAAACCATATCGGTTCAGTAGTTAGCGAGATCCTTTGGTACAAAAAGACAAACATCCTGTTACTTTATTAAAAGAATTAGTAAGGGACAATTGGCTTTATATTACACTATTCCCCAAAGTTTGTTAATAACGTTTTCTTCTTTTTTGGCTTAACACCTTTGGGGACTTATATTGAATTTTGATTGGTTGATTCAATTCAACTACTATATTAATTTTTGGGATATTTTGTGTATCCACATTGGGGATGTAAATCAATTTATAGGCCATTATCTTATCTCTTCAGATCCCCGTTAAGACACAATAGATGTTTGATGGGTAAAAAAAGTTAGAGGAAAAATTTCAAAAAATGAAATAAATTACCTTGTGAGGGGACTTGCTTGTTCAGTTCTCTTCTTCAGCCATAAATGTTTGCTCTGAAACATTAAAATTAAAAAAAAGTTTATTTGGATGGTTATACTTTGGTTTTGTTGAAACAAAAATGATAACTATATAGTAACATCTTTATCTTTGTGCTTCGCATCTAGAAAAAGCTGAAATAAAAAAAGCTTAGGTCAACTCAGGCCCAAAACACCCTAAAAAGCACTACTTATACCTAATCAGTCCCCAATCTTTTTTTTAGATCAAACAAAAACCTTAGCTACTTCATATAAACGCCTATAGGGGCATTTGCGGGGTGATTTATCTTGGGAGGGTGAAAGTGCCCCACCTCAAAAATAATTATAAACCTTTAATAAGTTTCACTAACCACTATGCCAATGTAAAACATATTTAAAAAATCTAACAGTTATGTTTGAGCTATTCATAGGTCTTATTTGTATTTCTTTAAACAAATCTTGCTAGTTAATTGCAATCTATAGACAACCAACCCTTCTATTGCACGACGTTTGTCAGGAACTCCTAACTTTGCATTGTGATGAGTTGCGCCTGCTTTGAGACAAGGCATTCCCACCTAATAAAACTAATCATGTCGCATGCCTGATTTAGTGGCAGATTTTCGAACTTATCACTTATCTAACAATGAGCGAAAAAGCATATGTGATTCGCGGGTTTCCATTTACCTTAGATGGGCTTGATAAAGAATGATGCCTTGCTGGAGACAGGCTAGGTGACAGCGCCTGTACTTTTAGGTGTCCTCCAATA
Organism: Acartia tonsa; assembly: GCF_053477335.1. Lineage (NCBI taxonomy): Eukaryota > Metazoa > Arthropoda > Copepoda > Calanoida > Acartiidae > Acartia > Acartia tonsa. The sequence continues at coordinate 52,253,545 of NC_137263.1, read as the reverse complement.
TCACTCTGAAACACAAAATAAATATATTTCTCGTATTCATTCGAATCAGGTGGATAGGAACCGGTTCTTATCCATACGAAAAACTATGTCTAGCATAGTATTATATCCAGCTTTCTACGAATATAAAAATGTACAAGTTTTTAAGCTGGTGCCTTCGGCACCTTGGGGCTTAAAAAACTGGCTTTAATCTTATAATTGTACATTCTATATCCGCGGAAAGCTGTTTATAATACGATGCGAGAAAAAACTATTAAATAGTTTAAATTTGCATGAAGTCATTTTTACCACAATATTTAAGTAACTGATTTCTATTATGACGGTGTCATTTTATGCGCATAACTATATAGAACATTTGATTGCACGACCTTTAACCTAGCTGCAGAAAGTACCATTACTAACTACTAGGTGCTTTCCCTCCAAGTGCTTTGCGATCACTAATACACTCACCATCTCCTTATCATTGAAATAAATTGAAAATAAGTTGGGGGAGGGTAGTTTTGAAGTGGATTAAAGTCTCTCCACAGATTATGACGTCATACGATAGAATAACCAATGAGAGGCTAGCATAAATTTTACCATTGCATTGGTCAATTACAGTGTATACTGGTCTCTATTTGGCTATTCTATCGTATGACGTCATAATTTGTGGAGGGACATTAATCATCTTCGTAAATTTTACCATTGCATTGAATTGGTCAATTACAGTGTATACTGGCCTCTCATTGGCTATTCTATCGTATAACGTCATAATCTGTGGAGGGACAATAATCATCTTCGTAGTTTTCCCATTGACTTATCCTGTGGGGCCTAAACTAACGGATGCGCAATAACGTACTTTACATCTATTTTAACTAAGCTTTAAATTAAATTCAACCTCATTTTTAGTTAACCAATTAAAATCAACTCTTTTGTACAAGATTTTCTTTTTAAATATAACAATAAAAACTTTTATATAAATATCTATGAAAGAGAACTTGAGCGGTTTTCCACAAAGTGTAAAGTCGAGCTAAGATCCCCCTACATCCCCTTTTCTAAAAAAAAAAAATGAAGGGGAGAGGGTAGTTTTTCGTGTATTTTTATGTAAGGTTAGGTTAGTTTATTTTTCGGTAGCCCCGTAAGGTTAGGACCCTTCACCCAAAAGAGTTTGGGTTGGTCGCTTGTCACTTTGGGAGAAAATACCAGCTCTGCTGCTAAAATAAAATATTGAATAATCATTTTGAGAAGGATCTTCAGATCCAGTGCAGTTCACGGTAAAATGTTCCTCTGATCGATTATCTAAAAAAAAATCGACGAACTTTAAGGGCTGTGCAAGCATCATTGGATCTTGGCTATTACAGATTTCTCATGTAGCTCATAACGATGTGTGGGAATAACATGTACGTTCAGCCGTTTGGCAGTTATTAGCCTTTAAAGTTAATAAATTATGAAAGACTAGCGGCTTCGCCCCTAGCCTCTAGGGGCTTTGCCCCAAGAGGTGATCAAAAAATATTGAGGCGAAATTCGTAAATTAAAAGGACCAAGGAAATCTTCAGCAAAAAAAATGGGGGGGGGATTTTTTTGTTCTTTTTTTTTGGGGGGGGGGGTGTCCCACCCTCCAAGAAAATAGCCTAAAACCACCACAGGACCAGTAGGTATATTCCCTGAAGAGTAGAATCAAATCGGTTCAGTGGTTACCGAGATCTTAAGGGACGGACAGACGGACAGACAGATGGACGGACAGACAGACGGACAGACAGACGGACAGACAGACGGACAGACAGACGGACAGACAGACAGACAGACGGACAGACATCATTCCACTTTGTATTATAGATAATCGTTGCCAGGAACAAATTCCGTGAACTTTACTAGATCCGGATCTTCGATGTACATTAAATGATTGAAACAAAAATAAAAAGAGTTTCTTGAATAGAATTACTAAATATTTAAAATTTTAAAATATTTTAAAAGGATGAAATTTAATCCTGTATTCCATTTTGTACGTGTGTATGTATTTGAAGAAAAATTTCCTAATTTAGTATCCTATATTTTTACTTCGTTTATTTTGTTTTAAACAGTCGTAGCTCCAATATCTTTAAAACATTCATTAAAATTAGATAAATAGTAGCTTCTGCTGCTATGTCAGCTTTGGAACATTGATTGTAAGAGCAGAATGATTCTCTTTAGATATAATAGGGGCAATACCATGCAATGTTCTTGGATTTACAATCAAAAGGTAGATTTTTCTGAAACATTCTAGGAAAACTTCAAGCAGTTTAGATATCTACTAATATCTAATTTTTTTTTTTGGGGGGGGGGGGTTGGGGGGGTAGTCCACCCCACTATTTTAAGTTTAGTTTTAAAAAGAATTTTTTTTTTTTGGGGGGGGGGTATTTTTCATTTTTTAGGGGGGGTTGGGAGTGTCCCACCCCTTAAGAAAATAGTTATAAACCTTCCCGGGACCTATGAGATGCTACCCTGTAAAGGAGAACCCAATCGGTTTAGCGGTTAGCGAGATCCTTCGCTACAAACTGACAGACAGACAAACAGACAGACATTGTTCTACTTTGTATTATAGATAAGATATGCAGATATACAAATTTGTGATAAAAGAGGAGAGGCGCGGTTAATGTATATTGTATAATTATATGCTATTTTTGGTTAGACACAATTTTGTAAAAAAAAACATATTAGAAGACAATTTCTCGTATTTATTCGAATCCGGTGGATAGGAACCGGTTCTCATCCATACGAAAAAACTATGTCTAACATCGTATTATATCCAGCTTTCTATATCCGCGGAAAGCCGTTTATAATACGATGAAAGAAATAACTTTTAGTGCGTGGGTGGACACCAAGGGGGTGTATCCACCCCCACGACACTAAAAATACACCCTTCCTGTTGTTTGTAGTACAGCCCTCTAATGTCAAAATTTTAAGTGCACTTCGCGCCCCCCCCCCTCTCTCTCTCCAGACTCTGTACTCCAAATGGTAATTTTGCACTTAATATTATTAAAGGCCAAATTTTTCATCTTTTTTAAAATTAACTTGCATATCACAAGTTTTAGTTTGAGCTGATGGAAAGATTCTAATTTAAGTTAAATACGTTGCTCCTCTTTCTCGGTATTTCAAATGGAAATTTTTTAATTAGAACTTATTTTACTTTTAGAACTTACATTTACCCTAAGCCTAAGATATTAAATTAAAAACAGTTTTATTTACAAATACTTAAAGGTCGTCTTTAAGGAACCGCAATGGTAAGAACAGTGGTTGAAACGTTTGAACACGAAAAAGAAAACGTTTTTAAAAACTTTGAGGACTAATAAATAGCCCAATATTTCTCCTCTCTCACTGGTACGGCCGTCTGTCCGTCTGCAGGCTACGTCAAAGGGGAAACGTGGTTTCCGTAGCAGCTACAGTTGTACAGAAACTAGGGTTGGGCCGGATTTCAGGTTTGGCCGGTTATCCGGCCGGATACCGGATATTTAAACTATCCGGTTACAGGATATCCGACTGATTTTTGACGCCGGATATCCGGTTATCCGGCCGGATATCCGGTAATTTGCCGGATATCGAACGTTGGCAATATATCTGGACAGAACCGGATATACGGCATTAGAAATCAGCCGGATATCCGGTATCCGGTATCCGGCCAAAAAAGTATCCGGCCCAACCCTAACAGAAACTCTCAAACAATTAGAATTGAGAAGGCTTGAATAAGGCGAAGCGAAATATATTTTCTACAAAGAAGTGTGTTCTTATTGTGTAGTACAGCTCTAGCCGCGCGTTTTTGAGCTATTTAATGAAGATGTTTTCTTTACAAAGACTAATGATTATCTTTTGTACAACTAACTTTGTCCGTCGGCCTAACGGTAATGCTCTGAGCGACAATAGATTTCTAAAGGAGGTATAACATTTATTTAGTTGCTATTTTAAAAAGACATTGGAGTAAAACAATATAGGAGGTAAGGGGTTAAATAACTCTATCTCCCCATCGCAGTGTCCTTGTGTCGACTCTTAATTGGAAATCAACCAATGGTGTCGGTTATATGTATTAACACAGCCAAGTAGCAGAAAACATTTTGGTAGCAGATGAAAAAGGTCAATGAAAAATTAAGGGAGGTAGTTATCTGTATATACATCTATACTATAGATCTATTATTTAGATAGCTATTTTTTTGTCAAGATTACACTAATAAACGAGTATCTACTCTATAATTTGTATTGTCTGTCGGTCTTTATGCAATTCAGAAACTTCTATAATCTATAAAACTATAATTTGTGATGACATCATTATTAGGATTTTATTCAATGTTTTTTATTGAATATTATAATCCCCTCTTAAATCAATTTTTTTAATCATGTTTATATTTGGTAAATAATATTTTTTCATACTGTAGTGTAGAAGGAAAAACTCTTTAAATCTAGAGTTTAAATTTAACAACTTTAATCTTTAGATTTAGTCTTGGTAGAATAAAGGTTGCGTCAACGAGGGACGATTTCTGTCTGGCCGTTCGTCCATCCGGATGAAGCTTAAAAACTCGCTAACTACTAGACCGATTTGGCTTTGCTTTTTAGAGAACTAGCGGCTACGCCACTAGAGGCCTCTAGGAGTACTTGAGAAGAGAAGAGTGGTATTTTATAACCCAATTTCTTATTTCAGATTTTAAAAGAAAAAGTTAAAAAAATAAATTTTTTCGCTAATTTTTAATTTTAGTTAAAAAAATTTAAATTTTTTTTTTTTGGGGGGGGGGATTTTTCATTTTTGGGGGGGTTTGGGGTGTCCCACCCCCCAAGAAAATAGTTATAAACCTTCCTGGGACCTATGAGAAGGAACACAGTAATAGTGTCTGACTGATTATGACGTAACAAAAAAAATTAGCAAATGAGAGGCCCCTATAAATTTTACCATTGGTCAATAACGGCCTCTCATTGGATAATTTTTTTTGTTACGTCATAATCAGTCAGACACTATTACTGTGTTCCACAGACACAAAAAAACACAAACATCCTGTTACTTTATTATAAGGATATATATTGAAATTCAACGTTTCATACTATGGTTTAAAGCTGTTTCTATGGAAGGGGGTTTGGCACCTTCCCTCACTTAAAGAAAATAAAAATAAATAATAATATACTTATTCTTTAAAGATTATGTATTTGAATCATTCTTTCTTTCTTTTTATCTAAAACTTATTTTATTTGTAATAATTATATGAAAAATTGAAAAGCAGGAAGGAAATTGGACATTTAACTGTAAATTATTCTAGTATCCAAAGTATATAAACACATTCACACATTTGTTAGCTTTAAAAGTTTGGGTACTATGGGTTAAATCCAGTTTGGTTGGTCAAAATACTTTTCAATCAAAAATCTACATATACAGATTAGGGGTAATTTTGTTTATCATTATTAGAAATATACATCAATTTCTCGTCCATTGTCTTATCCCTTTATATCCCTGTTGTAAAGGATATACCTTAGAAAGTGATCTCGTGTGTTTAGCTCCTGGAGATTGAGAAAACTGGAGGCGCATATTTAGCTTGCGATCCTAAAATGGATATAGAATATACGTGGATATTATGACAGGAGAAAAATTGTCAACAATTTAGGTTGCTATCATCACTTATTGGTCAGTTCGTTCATTTAGTAGGAGGGGAGGTGGTATGGGGTAATAGTTGTTGATAGGGGAATTGTTATTTTAGCCAGCCACAAGTTTCACTGTATTAAAGTACATGATAATATGATGTTAGATCCAAGTAATAATAAGTCCATTTATCCTAAAAACAAATTCTTTCATTAGTCTTGTCTGACCTTCCTAAGTTTTATTAGCACAGCTAATCTTCAGTTAGGGTTTATGCGTACGTCCGTCCATCATTATTATGTAATATTAAGTTATTTAAAAATGACTCAAGAACCATGTTTACAAGAGAATATGACAGCTCATATTCTAGTATATAAAGTAGTAAGGTTTTTTCTTTGTCCGTTCAAATTATATATAACTACTAGACCGATTGAGTTTTCCTGTTTTGGGAAGCTTTATATAAGTCCAATTTTTTCCCAATGAGGTAAGAAAAACTTCACATTCAAAATATGGGTGACAAATACCCAGAAGTCCGAAAATGTACGTTAGATTATTTAGCACAAGGGTAAATATCCACTAGAATACTGAATCTCAACGTTGAACAAATACTTGGTACACTTCGGTAGATAAACCAATTTAAAAATATTTGTAATACTCAAGAAAAAATATTGTACAATAACGGACCATAACTTTGCATATCACCAAAAATAAAAACATGTTACACAAACCTGATATGAAGAGCCGGGAGTTGATATTTCAGAAATTGGGGACATATTCTCAAAATGTTTCTGGAGGGGAAACTGGAGGGTGTTGCCCGCTGACGTCGCCATCAACTCAGCGCTTGGCCGCCGCGAGTCAGTCTGCAAGTAAAAATAAAATTATTGTAGCATATAATTTAATCTAATCAAATTTTGATATCAGCATATTATTTTAGGTGTAATTTTTCTAATTATAGCTATATCACGAAATAATCCTAATATATTTTCAGTTCTCTGGAATATATATATGTAGATAAATTACACCTTTTTAAAAAAGAAAATATCCATGAAAAGCGATAAAAAGTTAAATTCACAAAGAAATCTTTTCTTCAAAAACCTACTAATATCCGTTGGATTAGAACAATACTGAAAGATCATGTATAGCATCGCATTACGGACATTTTTCCACGCATATTAAAATAAAAATTAATACCAGTTTTGTTAGCTCGGTCGTTCCTGGTCTTAATTATTTAATTTTCCATTTTAATATCCGCGGAAAACTATATATAATACTATGCGATTAATGAATATTATTACAATAAAAATTTGAGCTTTGATGAAATAGCTTCAGAAATAACTACCTCCATGGAGCTGAAGACGCTGGTCCTGTCCATGCTGACGTTCTTGCTGTCCCCGTAGTCGAGGATGTAGGCGCTGCTAGCACTGCTGTTACTCCGGGTTGAGTATGCACGGGAAAATGAACTATTGGACAAGGGACCACTTGATCTACGCGATTCCTGAAAAAAAAAAAAACGATAAAGTAAAGTGTCGCAACTTAAAAGTTTTGAGGATACAAATGATCATATTTAGCGTCGCAAAAAAATGCTGTAATTGTTTTATTGATGCATTTTTAAACGAGATAAAGTTTAAGTCCATATCTCGCGTTAAGTTATAAATAATTCGTTTCCTGGGCTCAGCAACCGCGCGTCAGTCAGCACGTATCCTGAAATGTAAACCATATTGGATGCTTATTTTTTTTTTTTAAAAGGAGGATTGCCATATTTTGGCCAAGTTTAGGTTTCAGCGGATTTTTAAACGTGAAAAATGTTGATCTTCCTGAGGCTTATATGCAGCTAACGTGCGGCTGCCGAGCCCCGTTCTGTAAAACAATTGTGCTACTATAAGAATGTAGTAATATTACTATTTGAAATTATAAATTGTCAAGAGTAAGTGGGTTCGTGGAGTAATAGAAATTAGGCGGTTAAAAAAACTAACATTTAGTTATATAAAGAAAAGATATTTTGAATAAGTTATTTAATAGTAGATAAAATCCAATTTATCTTTGATTGCTTTTGTAATTAAATCTTGTTATGAAAATAGTTTATTTATCAATATTCTATACAATTTCATTACTTAACTTAATAGAAATACGGAATTGGGAAAAATTACGTAAATTATATATAATTAGATAACTCAACTATTTGTCAAATATTTGGTTGAAGATGTATACAAACCTGTGAGTATAGTCTATGAGAGGAAGACTGGCTAGGTCTGTAGCCACTGGAGGAGGTCAAAGATGTATACAAACCTATGAGTATGGTCTGTTGCTACTGGAGGAGGTCAAAGATGTATACAAACCTATGAGTATGGCCTGTTGCCACTGGAGGAGTTTGAAGATGTATACAAACCTGTGAGTATAGTCTATGGGAGGAAGACGGGCTAGATCTGTTGCCACTAGAGGAGGTTGAAGATGTATACAAACCTGTGAGTATAGTCTATGAGAGGAAGACTGGCTAGGTCTGTTGCTACTGGAGGAGGTCAAAGATGTATACAAACCTGTGAGTATAGTCTATGGGAGGAAGACTGGCTAGATCTGTTGCCACTAGAGGAGGTTGAAGATGTATACAAACCTGTGAGTATAGTCTATGGGAGGAAGACTGGCTAGATCTGTTGCCACTAGAGGAGGTTGAAGATGTATACAAACCTGTGAGTATAGTCTATGAGAGGAAGATTGTCTAGGTCTGTTGCCACTGGAGGAGGTTGAAGATGTTTACAAACCTGTGAGTATAGTTTATTTGAGGAAGACTGGCTAGGTCTGTTGCCACTGGAGGAGATTGAAGATGTATACAAACCTATGAGTATAGTCTATGTGAGGAAGACTGGCTAGGTCTGTTGCCACTAGAGGAGGTTGAAGATGGATACATACCTGTGAGTATAGTCTATGAGAGGAAGACTGGCTAGGTCTGTTGCCACTAGAGGAGGTTAAAGATGTATACACTATACAAACCTGTGAGTATAGTCTATGTGAGGAAGACTGGCTAGGTCTGTTGCCACTGGATGAGGTTGAAGATGTATACAAACCTGTGAGTATAGTCTACGAGAGGAAGATTGGCTAGGTCTGTTGCCACTGGAGGAGGTTGAAGATGTTTACAAACCTGTGAGTATAGTTTATTTGAGGAAGACTGGCTAGGTCTGTTGCCACTGGAGAAGGTTGAAGATGAATACAAACCTGTGAGTAAAGTCTATGTGAGGAAGACTGGCTAGGTCTATTGCCACTAGAGGAGGTTGAAGATGTATACAAACCTGTGAGTATAGTCTAAGAGAGGAAGACTGGCTAGGTCTGTTGCCACTGGAGGAGGTTGAAGATGTATACATACCTGTGAGTATAGTCTATGTGAGGAAGACTGGCTAGGTCTGTTGCCACTAGACGAGGTTGAAGATGATCCTTCTTTACCACTTCTAAAAAATATAATAGATAGTAAGATAATGAAGTTGTTTATAGTGTCTATAAAAATGACGTCACACTGGCCTACTATTAGTCAATTAAAATGAATACTGGCCTTTCATTGGTAATTTAGTTCGTGCATTGGCCTATCGTTAGTCATGTTATTATATGACGACATATTTTTTATAGGCACTATAAACAGTTTCCTAGATAATATGTAACACTAAATTAACTATGGAAAAAAACAAATTTAAAAGTAAAATAGCATCATAAAATTGTTATTCTACCAAAAACAAACATTCAAGAAACTTTATTTTCTTAAAGGTTCTTATAGAGTAGCTTTACTTTAAACAAGGTTCTTTTGGTTAGATTAGGTTAAATATTTTAAGTATTAAGTGAGCATTTCAAGCCCTTTGTGGGGAATTATACAAGGTAAAAAACTCAAGGGCAAAATATGAAATAAAAACTATTAGAACATAAATTTTATTTCTAGGAAAAAGTTGATTAAGTAAGAAGTTAATAAATTCATATTTTTGCTCCCCAATTATTTACATAAATTCAAATGTATGACGTCAATAGTAAGTCTTACGAGGGAAACTTATATATTAAGTTAAGATACTCATTTAAAGTTTTGTTAAATATCATCATTATTAAAAGCCAAGCTTTTCTATAATTAGGGTCGGTCCGTCCGTAACGGATAGCTTTTTTCGTTAATTTAGGCATGTTAGAATTGTTTTATCAATTTCAAACTTTGCATGGTGATTCCTGTAGTAGTTAGGTACGATTAAAAAAGCGTAGCAACTCTATAATCATTACCAGAATGTCCGTACGTCCATTTTAAACATGTTGATTTTTTGTACTTTTTTAACAACTAATTTTTATGTGATCTAATAATCTGATTGATCTGATTTTTGGTATACTGATTCCTGGGACAACAAAGCACAATTTTATAAGCGAAGCAACTCTATAATCAAATCCTAAAGTTGTAAGTATGTCCATAAACATTATTCTGTATCAAGCAGTTTTTCAACAATTTTACTTACAATTTTGCTTCGATTCTTATACATTTATATTCTGGTTATTCAGTTCTGACATTATACAAGTGGTAATGTTCGTTTGTCCTACCGTTTCAGTGCTTCGCTTTTATGGATGTTGTCATCCTTGTTTCATATAAAATTAACAAGGAAGACAACATAAATTAGCAGCGAAGCTCATAGCTATAAAACAATATACTAAAATACAAAGATCTAAAGTGATAAGACAATGACCGATAAATTTATGTACATTCCCAATGATGATACACAAAATTACCCCGTATGTATATTACAATTAATGGTTAACACGTTTGGACACTCAACTTAATAAACCATCTAATCAAAATTCAATAAAAGTCCCCAAAGATATTAAGGCAACGAATAAACACACGTTAAACTAAGCAGAGCCAATACTTCCTTTTCTGTCCAGATACCCCAAGTATTAGGTTAAGTAACACCCATAGACGTCTAAGGGGGGGGGTAAAGGGATGAGAACCCCCCCCCCCCCCAAATAAAAAAGCTTGGACGCCCCTGGTAACACCTGACAGACAACTAACTCTTTGATTGCACGAACTATGTCTGGAAGACAAAGTAGCAGTAAGGACAATTTTTAATGTATTTAGATATGACGCTGTGTTTAGCCGAGATTCGAACCCCTGACCTTCCCGACGACGAAATTATTCATACCTGACTAATTCTTGAATTTTAGGATCTCTTTTCAACAACATGTGTGGCTCCTGCAATTAAAAAGAAAATCAATTTTTTTGGAGGTTACTTGATAACAGTTAAACCTTTTAAGGTTATTTGTTAGACATATCATCTATCATTATCAAATTGCAACTTAGAGAATTAAAGTATGCATTAAATGTAAACAAAAGTTCAAATGAATATAAAATATGAATAATTGATTATATTTTTTAAAATGAGATATTAAAGGTTGCAGGATTTTAAATTAAAATTGATTTTATTTGATTAATAAATTAACCACATAGAGTATTCATCAATTTAGTTTATTTTAAAATTGCAATTAATGTCTGTTTGACTTTGGCAAAGCGGTTGACTGAAACTATAATTTTAAAATTCTCTTAATTTTTGTTTATTTGTATGACTGACCTCGTCTGCTGGATTGTTGGGAAGAAATGCATTGCTGGACCTTCGGGACGAATCATCCTGTTGACTAATAATAAATAAATTAAAATATTTTCTCGTATTCATTCGAATCCGGTGGATAGGAACCGGTTCTCATCCATACGAAAAAACTATGTCTAGCATCGTATTATATCAATCTTTCTACGAATATAAAAATGTACAACCATTAGATTAAAACCAGTTTTAATCTTATAATTGTAATTCTATATCCGCGGAAAACTGTTTATAATACGATGCGAGAAATAACTAAACTTGTTTCAAATTCAATAAATCAATTAAGTACTGTTAAGATATTTCAAATAATTACATTTTTGACAGTTAAAATTCATTTAGATTCTCGTTTCTATCAATCAAATTATAATATCTAAGTTTTGTTTAAATAACAAAATATCTTTTTAAAGAAACAAAATAAATATAATAGGTACCTGTCCCCACTATGTCTTGAAGAACAGGAAAAGTCCTAAATTAAATTATTTGGATCTAGTGCAGTTCACGGTAAAATATTCGTTGGATTAATTGTGCATCATTGGATCTGGGCTATTCGTATTATTTGTAGGCGTTCTGGTACACCTCATAACATTGTGCCAGAATTACATGTCCGTTCAGCCGTTTGTCAGCCGTTTGTTTTAGATTTTTTTTTCGTTCCCAGAAACATTTTACTGTGAACTGCACTAGATATAATCATTTAAATGTCCATTTGAGTATTAAAAAAGGTGGATTTTATGTATGTATTTTAACGGTCCTAAAAAGTGCTTCAATAATTCAATAAAAGAGAAAAAATTAATGTTTTCATCGATATTTTATGTTATGTTTAATCCTGTGCACCTCGTTTTTGCACGGCATCTTTCCAGGTCCTGGTCCAGCAATCCAGGAGAACTAAGGATGACTGCTACGCACCCTTCTCTGTCCAAACAGGTTAAGTAACATCCAACAGACAACCAACTCTCTGTGATGCACGACTTTTGTCTGAGAAGTCCCAACTGTGCATGGTAACGAGTTGCGCCTGTTTTGGGCCAAGGCATTCCCCCTACTCTAACTATTTATGTCGCGCATCTGACACAGCAGCAGTAGGAACCATTTTTATCGTCTTTAGTTATGACGCGGTGTTGGACCGAGATACGAACCTATCACCTTCCCGACGACGAGCGGATGCGCTACGTGTTGAGCCACGGTCGCGGTTTTTGCACGGCAGCTTGCTGGGCCTGCTTGACCATTTGCACCAATGCAATGTACAGTTTTTGCCTTAGAATATTTCAATGTTAAAAAATGAGTCCCATGAATCACAATATTTTAAGCTAGGAATGCTAACTCGCCATTGGAGAAGTTTAAAATCAATAGGGTTTTTCCACCATTACCTGTATATTGCTGCCTATACTGCTAATACTTTCATTTGAGCTGAACTGTGTCAGAGCCAAGTATTGACTAGATTTTCTTCGAAGGTACCTTTAATTTAAAAGAAAAATATTAGTAATAATTGATTTTATTATACAATATCATGCCGATTTATTAGCATATACTTGCTTAAGGATGAATTGATTCTGTACACCTGTCCAGTGTGATAAACCCTATTTGACAATAGATATATCGACCCCTGAAAATCCTCTACCTAATTTTGAGAGAAAAATTTAAATTAGGCGAGGCACTGGAGGAAATACAAAAACAATACACTGATCTCCGTAAATCTAAAATTTTGATTTTAATTCAATCACAAAAATGTAAAAATTTTGGAAATATAAAAGAGGACGCGGCTAGTTTTACAACTAGCATAAGTACAGTTACTGGGTTTTTGAGAAAAGTGGGTGTGTCCCAGGAAGGTTTATAACTATTTTGGGGGAGGGTACCACCACCTTCCCGAGAGAAATCACAAAAAAAACGAGAAAAAAACAATTTTTCACGTAGAGACTAAAAATTTTTTTCTTCTCATAAACATTTAAATTGCCACTAGAGGCCTCTAAGGGCGTAGCCGCCAGTTTGCATAAATAGTAACATAAATAATCTACAATACCTTCTTCTTGCATTACTTTCATAAATATCCGGATTACTGGTGGCCTTCTCTAACTGAGCAGACTAAAATAGTACAGATAGACATCATAGGATATCTACAATGCAAAGAAGTATGGTGTTGGTCCGTCTGAAGGTTAAGATCTCAGTAATCGCTGAACCAATTAGGTTGTGATTAAAGGGGAGGGGTTAAGGAGACCCCTACCTAAAAAAATCGTGCACCCTCCCCAAAAATTTGCATGGTAATTTCTCTAGTCATTATATAAAGAAACTAGGGGCTACGCATAAGGAAAAAGGATAAGAGGATGAATACTCACCCCTTTTTCATGGTAAAATACTACTTCCCCATCCCTAAATTTAGAAGCAGACGAAAATCAAAAGCCGCCCAGGGCTTTTTGTAAGTCAATCATAAATAATAATGTGAATAAAAAGAAAAGCGATATTAAGCAAACAGCCGTGGGCGGTCAGAATCAGCTGAATGTTCATTATGAAAAAAATTTCCCCCTTTTTAGAAATAGAAGGATTCATCTTTCATGAACAAATTTTTTTAAATTAAAATAAAATTCTATGTAATTTTTAATTAAAACATTGAAACGAAAATATCTAATCTAATATTCTTGCCCTAAATATGGAAATAGTAAAAAGTAAAAAAATATTTTTTAAAATAATTTTTAATCCTCCCATTTGAAAAGTAGTGGAATAGCAATAAATTTTAGCGCGGCAACAGCGCTGAGTAGGCCTCTAGGCCCACTGCCTATTTTCGTATTCTAGTTGCTTTGATTCCTCTCTTTTATTTTTTTCTCTATGGGGCTACGTCACTAGAAGACTTTACGGGGAAACTAAGGTGGATTGAGGGGGGTTGGGAAGATGTCACCCACCCCCCATTTTCATTTTAAGATTTAAACAGAAAAAGAAAAAGAAAAATTTTGGAGGGGAAGGGCGTTATTTTTTATTGGAAGGTTGGATATATTTTCCAATAAAATACTTAAAAACCTTACCTAGAAAGAAGCTTCATTGTCAAAGAGAACCATATCGGTTCAGTGATTAGTAAGATCCTATGCTACAGACCAAAAAAAGCTTAATACTTATAATACGATAAAGATATTTTAACGTACAATAGTTAGACTTTATTAAAAGAGTAAGTATTGAAAGTGAAAAGATAATAGGCATTCCTCCAAAACTATTTTATGAGAAAACATTTTTTTTACAATTAATAAAGTATAGTCCTTATTAAGGAACATTACATCTATAGACTATTATATCACTTAATTACATAAGCATATATTTTTTTACTTTTTAAACAGTTATTTTCTTACTTACATTCATATAAAAATCTTTGGGAGGAGAATTTTCTCTGGACATGTCGGTTATTTTTATTCTTGGTGGAGATATTGCCTGAAATAATAATGATAATAGTTATTTCTCGCATCGTATTATAAACAGCTTTCCGCGGATATAGAATTCGGCACCTCGAGACTAAAAAAACTGGTTTTAATCTTATGATTGTACATTTTTATATTCGTAGAAAGCTGGATATAATACGATGCTAGTCATAGTTTTTCGTATGGATGAGAACCGGTTCCTATCCACCAGATTCGAATGAATACGAGAAATAAAATTAACCCTTTTTGGACTAAAATTATTGGTTGCGAAGTTTGAACACACATAGTTTGAAACGAACCAATTAAAGTAACCAAAGTTTTCGAACCAACAAGTAAGATAACGCAGTCATATAACCAGTGTAATGTTCAGAGGTGGATTTTTTAAAAAAAATTTGCCCCACTAATCGCTCAGTGGGGCAAAATTGTTTTCGTGAAAAATCCACCAAAATCACATTAAAAATCTACAAAAATAAAACAAAATCATAGAAGGGTTATTAACATAAGATTTTATTTAATTTTTGTAGATTTTTTATGTGATTTTTGAGGATTTTTCACGAAAACAATTTTGCCCCACTAAGCGATTAGTGGGGCAAATTTTTTTTAAGAATCCACCTCAGGTCAATATATCCCCCCCCTTTATGATCATTTTGCCAGTGAAAAATGCTTCGTTTCACGTGATTAATATCACTTAAATTTATTTCAATATATTAATAGTTTAAATCAAGGCTCGGCAGCCGTGCGTCAGCCGCCTTTAAGCCTCAAGGAAATCTACCTTTAACAATCTTGAAAATCAGGTAGAAGTCTAAAACTGTAATACTCTTTTCAACATAAAATTTTAAAGAACACAGTAATAGTGTCTGACTGATTATGACGTAACAAAAAAATTAGCCAATGAGAGGCCATTATAAATTTTACCATTGGTCAATAACGGCCTCTCATTGGCTAATTTTTTTTTGTTACGTCATAATCAGTCAGACACTATTACTGTGTTCAATTTTAAACCATCCAAACGGGTCGCTGGCTTAGTCGCAGCTGACGCGCTGCTGTCGAGCCCTGTTTTAAATAATCATCAGAAATACTTACTAAATAATGAACAGCAGATCTAGACTGTGGTTTGAGCCCCATACTTTTTCCAAAATATTTCTTTTGCCGTTTCTCATTCTTTCTGGCGTATTGAGCAATAACGGCGACGGAAGAACGGCGGGACCCCGCCTCCCATGTACAGCGCCTTCCCGTTCTGTGGACTGAAAAATATAAATATATTAAGCTCTTTATAGGGTCATGTAGAATGACGTTATACTGGCCTACCTTAGGTCAATTAAAATGTATACTGGCCTGCCGTTGCTCATTGGTAATTTGTATTGTACTAGCGGCTTCGCCTTTGCCCAAGGAGGTATAATTACATCTACTCAAATCTACCCAGCGGAAAAAAAATGCGAATAAATAAAATACCCAGCGGAAAAAAAGCGAATGAATCGCAAATTTTCGCGAATTTGCCAAATTCGTAAAAATTCGTAAAAAAAAATTGGGAGGGGGGATTTTTTGTTTTTTGGGGGGTTGGGGGTGTCCCACCTGCCAAGAAAATAGCCTAAAACCACCACAGGACCAGTAGGTATATTCCCTGAAGAGTAGAATCCGATCGGTCCAGTGGTTACTGAGAACTTAAGGGACAGACGGACAGACATCAAGCTACTTTGTATCATAGATGACGTAATTTCTTACAGGCACTGTAAGGAGCTTCTAAATATAAATACTACTTCTAATAAAAATAGATACTACATCCATATCAAAAGTCAAATAAAAATTATCAAAGGGTTTCGAGTCAACAATTCAAGACTTTGGGTACTAGTATATTTTACAATCTAATGGTCCTTTCTTTTATTTCATTTCTCTGCCACTCTCAAAAAGCTATATCCTTGTCTCGTTTAAACCAAAATATATGTCAAAGATTTTTAAAGCAAAGACTTTCTATAATGAGAGGCGATCTCTCCGCCAGGGATAGTTAGATATTTCCGTTAATTTAAAAAGGTTGAAATTGCCCCATCGATATCAAACTTTGCATGACGATTCCTATAAAAATTTAGGTAATATTTAGAAAGCGTAGTAACTCTCTGATCGTTACCAGAAAGTCTGTACGTCTATTTAAAGCATGCTGATTGTTTACTTTTTTGACAACAAATTTTTGTATGTTATAATTATCCTATTCATCTGAATTTTTGTAATACTGATTCCTATTACAACAAGGCACAATGTTATACGCGAAGCAACTCTTTAATCAAGTCCTATAAATGTAAGTATGTCCTAAAACAGTATCATGTATTCAAAGTTTTACAACAAATTTACTTACAATCTTTTTTAAGACTTATGCATTACTATTGTGCTTATTCAGTTATGACAATCTACAAGTGTTAATATTCGATTGTCCTACAGTTTCAGAGCTACGCTTTTATGGATGTTTTCATCCTTGCTTAGCTATAACTATGTATTTTAATAAATAGAGGTTGGCTAACACTGGCATAAACAGAAATTGGATTGTATATTTATATAACACGAATCACAAGTCAGACCAAAAGTGAAGCTTTTCTAGAATTTTCTTCAAGATGTTTGTATTTTCCACCCTAAAGAAGTAAAATATTTTGCGGTATGGCTTCGAAGACGATTAATTAGAACCATTTCTCAGTCATTCAGAAAAATCATGTATTGCATACGTATTACAGACAATTTTCTCTGAATATTAAAGAAAAATCATAAAATTAATAGGTACAGTTTTTTAAATCCGGGCCTTTGGTTTTAATCTTATAATTTTCATTTTATTATCCGCGGAAAGCTAACTTATAAAAATTATTATTAAAAGCGAAGCTTTTATATAATTAGGGTCGGTCCGTCCGTACGTCCGTGACAAATAGCTTTTTTCGTTAATTTAGGCATGTAAGAATTGTTTTATCGATTTCAAACTTTGCATGGTTATTCCTTCAGTAGTTAGGTAAGATTTAAAAAACGTAGCAACTCTATAATCATTACCAGAATGTCCGTACGTCCATTTTAAACATATTGATTTTTTTACTTTTTTAACAACAATTTTTTATGTGATCTAATTATCCGATTGATCTTATTTTTGGTATATATAAGTCCTAAAAATGTAAGTATGTCCATAAACATTAACCTATTATATATCAAGCAGTTTTTCAACAAATTTAATTGCAATTTTGCTTCGACTTTTATACATTTACATTCTGATTATTCAGTTCTGACACTATACAAGTGTTAATGTCCGTTTGTCCTACCGTTTCAGTGCTTCGCTTTTATGGATGTTGTCATCCTTGTTATTATATATTTTTATTTTTACCTCCAAGTATAAATACTGAACCCAATATTTTGTATTTTGATGTATTAATATAATTATATTTTTATAATTGATTGATCAAGTAGAAAATAACCAAAGGAAACACATTTAGGGAATTAAGATAGTGCGGAACTTTTTAAATTGTCTTATTTTTCCAGTATGGCTTCAAAACCGCTGGATTACCACCGGTTCTCAGCAATGCATGGTGAAAAAAATGTATAGCATCGTATTAAGGAAAATTTTCTATGTTTAATAAAATAAAAATCATAAAGTTAATATCAGTTTTGTTAGCCCGTGCCTTCGGCTAATAAAGAAAATATAGTTTTGTACATCAAAAAGACATTTTACACGGTTAGTAAAGTGAAGAAAGGGACTAATCCTTAAATTTATATTTTATTTTTCTTTTAAAATACTCTTTAACACGAATATTCCATGATTTTAGTATGACTTAGAACTGGTTTTAATCCAACGGAAACAAAAAGGATTCAGGGGCTATCCCAGAAATGAACTTCTCATTTCTCTATCTCAAAACTCACCATCTCGTCTGCGTGGCCTGGACCTCCTTGAGCTTGCCCTGGCCTGTGCCTGCCCATACTCATACATGGTGTTCAGCTCCAGGGACTCGTTGATGGTGAAGGAGAGCTCGGAGGACCTCCGCGAACTTCTTGATGATCTAGACAGTGGATATATTACTACTTGGATCTTACCCCAAATTATCATTTACTCTAATAATTGAAAATTGGAGCTGGCTAAATCCATCCATCCCCTTTACCCCATCCCCTCCTACTAAGTCAACAAACTGAACAACAACTGATGTCCATATTAGCATCCTAAATTGACTTCAATTTTTACCCTGTCATAACATCCACGTAAATTCTATATCCATTAGAATAGCATACCAACAGACACTATAATAGTTATTTCTCGCATTATAAACAGCTTTCCGCGGATATGAAATTTACAATTATAAGATTAAAACCAGTTTTTTTAGCCACGAGATGTCGAAGGCACTGGCTAAAAAAACTGTTTTTTATCTTATGATTGTACATTTCATATCCTTAGAAAACTGGATCAGTCATATCGTTAGTTTCAAAAACTAATTTACGGCTTCAAAATATTAAAATTGGTGCCAAATATTGCTAAATTCCCTAATTTTCATACTGGGGGTTAAACGTGTGAAAGAAAGGGGTTAAATAGGTATTTGATAAATATTGAAATAGCTATACATTTTCATACGGCCAGGATATCGTTGTAAATCACTAATTATCCCTTTCAAAAACTTAGCTAGACCGTTTAATTTTACTGGGCAATTTGAGTTTTTTAAAAAGTATTGGATTTCTCAAATAGAATAGCATGTTCATATGATCACGGAACCTTCGCATATTACAAAAAAAAATTTCTAGCAAATTTTTTTTTTTGTTGAAATATACATGAAAAAAATTTAAATAGATATAAAATTTGTATAATAGATAAGATTTTTAACACTGAAAGGTTTTTTTACTTAATATTTACTTAATATGCACGTCCTTATAAAGTATAAACATTGTTTACTGAAGCAAAATGTTGTCCAGATTAAATAGTGATTGTCAAAGAACCACTTTATCTTGTTTGACTTGTAATTTTACAGTTCGTATTTGTAAAGTAACGGCACTGCAGAAAAAAATTTATCTTCAGTTAAAATTTCCCTCCTTTTTATGAGGTTCTTATGATAATACTCCACCCCCCCCCCCCCCCTCTTTAACAGTTCATCTTAATAAACGGGTCAACATATGGGAGAGGGAGAGGATTAAGAATCAAATGAGAGATAAAAAACAAGTATGACAACTTCCTTAAAAGCAAAATAGTAGTACAAACAAACATTAACACTTGTATTTTGTCTGTTGTTATAACTGAATAATCAGAATATAAATGTTTAAGTGAAAACTAAATTATAAGTGAATATTATAGAGTTGCTATGCTTTCTAAATTGTACAATAGAACAATACTAACATGCCTAAATTCTAAAAAATCTATCTGTTCCAGATGTACAGACAGACGGACGGACGTGCAACCAACCCCAATTATAGAAAAGAAAATTATGATAAAAGATATCAGTAAAGGACGGAGCGGCCTTGATTATAGAAAAGCTTCGCTTTTAAAAATTAGTCCTTAGAAACACATTCTTACAAAGGTATATCTAACATGTCTCACATAAAAGTTAATTTTTAAAAGCGAAGCTTTTCTATAATTAGGGTCGGTCCGTCCATACGTCCGTCCGTCACTCCGTACGTCCGTCCGTAACGGATAGCTTTTTTTGTTAATTTAGGCATGTTAGAATTGTCCTATCGATTACAAACTTTGCATGATGATTCCTGCAGTAATTAGGTAAGATTTAGAAAGCGTAGCAACTCTATAATCAATTTTGCATCGACTCTTATACATTTATAATCTGATTATTCAATTTTGACACTATACAAGTGTTAATGTCCGTTTGTCCTACCAGTTCAGCGCTTCGCTTTTATGGATGTTGTCATCCTTGTTGTTTCTATAAATGCTCATATTTAAACTTCCTATTGTATAGGATTATGGGGGGTGGGGTGTGTTCACAGGGTTTTTTAACCCCCCCCCCCCCCCATATTCAATTGAATATGATTTACTTTACAAGGCATAGGAAAAAAACAAGCCGTTCTTATTTTCTCTGCTCCCTTCCTGAACTACAAATGAATTCTTAAGAGCAACTTTTTTTATATGGAGGGGGAGGGAGATTAGAATATAGAATTAGTTTTTTTCTTTGGCACCTCGGGGCTAAAAAAACTGGTTTTAATCTTATAATTGTACATTCTATATCCGCAGAAAGCCGTTTATAATACAATGAAAGAAATAACTATTATTGTCCATGTTTGACCTTTTACTTTTATTTTGGCAGAAAATAGTAGTAAATCATATTCAATTGGATATGGGGGGGGGGGGGCAACTCTGTTTAACTTTAGCCAAATAAAGGAAATCGGAGGGTTTATCAACAAGGATGACAACATCCATAAAAGCGAATCAGTAGTACAAACAAACAATAACACTTGTAGATTGTCAAAACTGAATAATCAGAATATAAATGTATAAGTATAAACAGAATTATAAGTTATATTATAAAGTTGTTCCACTTTCTTAATCTATCGGTTCTAGATGTACAACCAACCCCAATTATAGAAAAGCTTTGTTTTTAACAGCAGTAGATATAATTAACACCCCTTCCCATAAATCTTTACAATAGGAACTTGATATGTTTAAATATGAGCAGTTTTAAAAGTTAAAAGAAACAAAATTTAACTTTTCACTTAATTAAGAAGCTTTATTGTTCATTGGTTCAGTGGTTAGTGAGATCCTTAGTTAGAGCATGACCTGAACCTTTCTAGGGAATAGGTAGAAAGCAATCAATTACAAATCTGCAAAATTAATCTTTTTTTTTTAAATAGAATCTGTTTGTTTTGTATTGATTCTCTGCTTGTAAAACTTATATAATAAGCTTTTTTTAAGCGAAGCTTTCTATGATTAGGATCGTTCCGTCCGTTCAGAACAAATAGCTATTTTTTGTTAGCTAAAATTTAAATTGGATAGGGAAATGGGCGGAGATATGTTATATATAGAATCTGTACTTATACTTTTGTCTTTCCAACCCCTTCAGTATTCTCATGCAATAATTTTTGTATGCATTAAAACAGCTATTTTTTTAGAAAAATAAAATATCATTTTGTATGTAATAAAATAAAAAAATCAACATGTTTAAAATAGTTGTACGGACATTCTGGTAACCATTACAGAGTTGTTACGCTTTCTAAATTTTAATTTTAATTTGAGCATTTATAAAAGTTATAAAAACAGAATGACAACATCCATGAAAGGGAAGCTCTGAAATAGTAGGATAAACAAACATTAACACCTGTAGAGTGTCAGAACTGAATAACATTAAACATTGTTGAGGTTTTGATTTGAGCAAGGGGTCGAACTGGAAACCTTACTTTTAATAAACCAGAGCTTTTCTATGATTAGAGTCGGTATGTCCGTCAATTACGGTTAGGTATGTCCTTTAAACAGTATTCTGTATTTAACAATTTTACAAAAAAAATGACGTATGATTTTGTCAAAAATAATACAGTTATAAGTCCAATCAAACGAATGAGAAAACGTGATTATAAAAGGTTGGGTACCAGTATAATTTACACTTTACAGTCCATTCAATCCCTACTTGCCTTCCGGGTTTTTAAAAATGGACAAACAATGAAATAATATGAAATATACATGGATATATTGAGAAAGAAAATTTGTAGTTAATTTAGCTTGCTAACATAGAACTCGTTTATTGTTCATTAGTTCATCTAGTAGAAGGGGAGTGGGTAGATTGGGGGGTGGGGGGTATGGTTATTTTAGCCAGCTATGAGTTTCACTTTATCAGAATACATGAAAATATGATGCAGCATCCAAGTAATAATATTTCCGTTGTAGTAGCGCCTCTAAAATGGAATGGACACACACACAAATAATCTATGGTTCATACCCAGGAATCTGAGGGGATTAGAAAATGGACTTTGCATTGATGTACATCACCAAAAATTATAAATAAAAATCTATACAATATAAAACATTGGTTGAAAAGATTGGGCACTACAAGTTCGGACCCTACCAATCACAATTCAATTTTGTTAACCTACGAGTAAAAAAACTTATTAATAAAACTTTGAGTACTTGTGTCATTAATTATCAAATGTCCTTAACAGTGCAGTGGTCCTTTTTTGGGATAGTATCGACTTTAAAATGGATTTATAATTACTTGGACATTACATCAGATTTTTATGTTCTATTAAAAAGTGAACTATTCGGCGGGCTAAAATTTATATCTCCCCCATTCCTCTTCTTTACCCCTTCCCTTCCATCCCAACCAACAAAAGTGAGGGAATATTGCAACCTAAATTTTTCTCTTCTTGTAGTCGATATAAACCAATAAAATTGCATGTTGACAAGGATATTGATCAGAGATCTAAATTGATAAGACAATGGCCGATAAATTGATGTACATCGCTAATATTAATACACAAATTTACCCCTTTTTTTACTACAATTACTACAAATACTCTTCTTATATTTATTTAAGTCTCGTTGTAAGTAAAAGATCCCTCCCCTCCCCCTATTATGATGTATGATATATGATGAATGATCATCGGTCAACTTTTGCTAAAAGAGATGGGGGGGGGGGGGGAGTTCAGTATAGGTCAAATGAAAGTTAAATCCTAAAGGGTATTATTTCCTTCCATCCAAAGTTGCAAGTCAAATATGAATATGAAGGGGGGGGGGGGGGGTGAGGAATATTTTTAAGGTTTAATTATATCAACAAGGATCACAACATCCATAAAAGCGAAATGGTAGTACAATTAAACATTAACATAAGCATAAATGTATAAGTATAATCAAAATTATAAGTAAGTATTATATAGTTGCAACGCTAACCCACCCAACTCGAACTCTCATTGGTCTGTTTGTTTCGTGTCGTCCGACAGATTTTGCGCTCTCCTTGGTTAGGCTCGGAATTGGTAAAGTTAAAGCTAAGAAGATGTCTTTATTTATATTACTAAAGTAGTAAAGAGGAGGGAGGGGACTCGAGTATTATTATTATAAAGTCTCCTGTATTTATTTAAATGTATGATTTATGGGGATTAACCCTCGGAATATGGGGGGGGGGGGGGGTGGTGGTAAGTAACTGGTAACATGATATTACGGTCAGCCAAGGTGTTCGTACAGAAATGTTGTAAGAATTATTCTTCAGAAAATTCAAGCTATATTTTAAATTTGAGAACTTAAGTAACTGATATAGATATTATATTAATTATTATAAAAAAAAATTTTGTTTGGTATATTAGATAAATAAATAGCTATTTCTGATCATTGATACACCAAAGTCAAGCAATATTTTGAAAAATTAAGTATCACATATAGATATTATAAAAAAACCTTTGGTTGGTATATTAGCTACTTCTGAATCTGATGCATCATTGTAACCCCCCCCCCCCCCACGCCAGAATTCATTAACAATATATATGCACCTGTTTCTCTACTTTGTGTGTGACTCATGTATAAGATATTTTAAGAAATATGATTGGGGGGGGGGGGGGGGGTTACATAACATTTTTAAAAAATAATACATAATTAATAAATCTACAAAATCCTATTTCTTTATTTGAACTGACAAACACAACAGAACATAAAGTAACTGGAAAAGTCAAAAGATAAATTAGCAATAACAACTTTGGAGACTTTTTTTCTTTAATTGTGATTGGTTGGTTTATTAAGCATGAAATGCTGCCAAAATGGAAATAAAAAAACAAGCGAAATTAGCAATAAGAACTAAGATTAACTATCTTGATAATCTGGCTACGAGATTGCGTGATGCTATAAAAAAAATCTATTCACCAAACCTCTATTATTCCAAGTCATAAAATTCTAGTGAGGTCATAAACCTTCTTCGTATGATAATATTTTCCGGAATTTTTATGATTTTCTGACAATGTTTGACCGTAAAGATATGTGAACATATGTAGTATCTTAGAAATACATCCCAAATCTAGCATAAGTTGACCCCTTCTCTCCGTATGAAAATGTTAACAGAGGTGTGAAGTCTCAATTTCCGGTCGTTTGAATATATCGGGGAATTTGTATATTTTTAGGGTTATTTTAGTATTTTGAAAATATTGAAAACAGTAACATTTCTCTACGAAATCACCCATCGTTTACGATTTTGAGTATGTTTTGAAAAATACTATAAACTAAAACTATCATTGAACTGGATATTATATTCGATGCTAGACATAGCTTTTTCGTATTGATGAGAACTGGTTTCGAATGAATACGAGAAAAATATTATACCTTGATCCCACAGACTTGAGAACTCCTCTTCTAGTCTCCACTGGATTTTGAATTTGGTCAAGTGTTAATTCAGGATGTATATCAGCTGTGCGCACATGCCGTGGAGTTTTTCGGAAAAATCTTCTAAACATGGAGAATGGTTTTAAGGTTAATTTTTAATTATTATTGGCGGGTTTTTTCTAAGTTTGTTATAAATATATTTCAAACATTTTAAGGGGAGATCTACTTCACCCCAAAATTTATATATAGAAATAAACACCGCTTTAGCCTCCCAGCTTTAATAAATAAATTAAGTAGAATTGAATAAGTACATGGGTAACATTCTATCAACTAATTGTTCCATAGCATACATATAAATTAAGAATTTTTAAAAAAAATAATTTTATGTTAAAAATTAACAGAAAAGTTCAATTAAGTGTGCAATAATTTTTACCAAAATTAATGAAATTTTTTTTAACAAAACACAGTACACTTTTATTTACATATTGAACTAGTTTTGTATTTGTAATCATTTAGGTGGGTTATCAATTCCACATGAAATGTAACTTTTAAATTGTCTAAAGACATGAGTTTTTCACATTGTTCTAAAGTTTAAAATGTTGAATCCTACTCAGTCTTCAAAAAACGATCTCTCTGTATATGTTTTGCTATATGGACATTTATTAATGTGTAGATTTAATAATAAGTTGATGTGATTGAACGTCATATATATTGTTGTCATTCTGATAGCAGAAAATTTCCATTGTTGTCATTCTAATAGCAGAAATTTATGTTTGCTAAAATTAATTTAGCCAATAAGAAACTGGAGGAAGCGTTGGTTATTAATTAATTGGTTAATGCTATGCAAGTTTCAAGCTATTGGATATTGGCCTACAGCCAATGAGGAACTGGAGGAAATGAGTTGATTTTATAGGCAAAAAAGAAAAGTTGCCCCATCACTTTAAAAAGGAGGCTGAGACCTAATTTTCGGTCAGGTTTCCCATCCCTTATCCCTGATTATAAACAGCTTTTGGCAGATATAGAATGTACAATTATAAGATTAAAACCAGTTTTTAGCCCTGTAGAAAGCTGGAAATAATACGATGCTAGACATAGTTTTTTCGTATTCATGAGAACCGGTTCCTATCCACCGGATTCGAATGAATACGAGAAAAAATGTTCTTAATTATATGTTTTCTTCCATTGAAACATCCCTAGATCACAATTTAGAAAATTATAAAAACCATAATTTTATCAAAATTTATTATATTCTTTAATGAATGTTTTAATTAAAAATAATTATGAAAATTTTTTTGTTAAAAGCTTTATTGTTTAATGTAAAGTTTGATGTCAAGTGTTTTATTGTTACAAAATTAAGATTAATAATGGATATATTATTACTTGGATATTACACCAGGTTTTCATGCTCTCTATTTAAGTGAAATTTGAAGCAGGCTAGTATAACGATTCCCCCTTCCATCCCCTTTACCCCATCCCCTCACATCCTATTGGATAACGAACTGACCAATAAGCGAGTTCCATGCATAGTAAGATAAATGGACGACAATTTTTCACTTGTCATATTATCCACATATATTCTATAAGATTAATATAATGTAAAAAAAACAAGGATGAATAGATAAAGATAATCTAGATGGACAATTGCCGAATTAGACCAATAGTAAAAATAGCGTGTGAACAATCTGACCACATTTTCGATTCGAAAGTGTACAATGTACATGTAGTGTGGCAAGGTTACAAGGATATCCTATCGTGGCTGTAGACAAGGACGTCCAAGGGGGGGGGGGGGTAAAGGGATGATTACCCCCCCAAACGAATTTGCTAAATATTTGATAGTATTTCATTGTTAGATTGGTACCTTTAAACATTATTAAATTACCCCCCCCCCCCCAAAAAAAAAAACGATAGAAAGACTGACATTGTATCCTCATAGAGAAGCAGCGCTTCTTATAGAGATTTTTTATTAATAAAACTAAAAATGTACAAATAAGAAAATAAGAAACAATTTGCTCTCGACTCTTAATAAGTAAATTAGTGATTAATTTGTTAATGAAAAGGACAAGGGCACCTTAATTACTTAAAACACAATTAAATTATAATTATCTACAATCTTATTTTCTTATATTAGCAGCGACGCTCTACTCTATAACTCACTTTGTCTGTCAATCCCAATTTGAAATTTTAATTACTCAGCTGCTAGAACAGATAAAGATCTTTTTTTTTAAACCTCTGGCCAATGTTCATCTACATTTTGTCCGTCTGTATGACATAAAAGTAAAACGCTAGCGGGAGAAGGGGTGAAATAACTGTATCATCTCCCCAACACAATGTCCTTGTGTGGACTCTAAATTGGGTCATTGAAAATCAACCAATGTTTAATCGCGAATATTTACACAGCCAAGTAGTAGAAAACAATTTGCTAGCAGACGAAAAAGATCATTGAAAAAGGGATGGAGCTAGTTATCTATACTTTAGATCTGTTTTTATGACCATCACACTATTTCAGTTTATAGGATGAATTTTTTGGGGGGGTTGGATAGAATTATTTCAGATTTAGAATAGAATAGGCTTCTGCAATTTCTTGAGAAAATCCTTTACAAATGTAAAGGAACAAGACAAAGGTCGATAAATTGATTTACAATCCCAATGTTGATAAACAAAAATACCCCTTATGAAGATATTAAATCTGCTCCATAACCCACTTCAAACAGAATAGTTGAAATGAAAATTCTTTGTTGGAAAAATTCTTGGTATTTTTATCAAATTTATTTTGCTACAAATTCTTATTATCATTTTTGTTTTATCTCATATCTTATTAATATAACATGAAAAGTACGATTCTTATTAGATACATATCAGGGCTCGGCAACCGCGCGTCAGCCGCTACTAATCCTCTAATTATTACCCGTTTAGATGCTTTTCAATTTTTAATAGATGGATTGTCATATTTTGGTTGGGTTAAGACTTCTAGCTGATTTTTAAAATTGTGAAAGGTTGATTTCCCTGAGGCTTACAGACGGCTGCCGAGCCCTGATAAATATTATATTTATTCTATAATCTTACTTCTCCATGTATTATATTGAATTTTGAAATACTATGAAGAAGAGTATGATTCTTATTACATATTAGATAAATACTATATTTTACTTTTATCCTATTTTTATTTTGGTACCACCACCCTCTTAAGAGAAAACACAAACATATAAAGTGCCACTAGAGGCCTCTAGGGGCGTAGCCGCTAGTCTATATACAAAGTAAAATAATGTCTGTTCGTCCGTCCGTCCGTCCGTCCCTTAAGATCTTGGTAACCACTTAACGGATTGAATTGTTCTCTTCAGGGAATATACCTACTTGTCCTGTGGTGGTTTTAGGCTATTTTCTTGGAGGATGGGACACCCCCAACCCCCAAATGAGTTTATAAATTCTATAAACCAAGACATAAAAGGATGGACGTGAGTAAAGAGGTGATTATCCCACCACCCCAAAATATTGTAATTTCAGTATAAATAAAATAAGGGAACGTGGTGTCAAAACAAGAATTTAACAATATATCTTTTTTAACCCCTAAAGACTTAAACCCCCTAAATCTTATGCGTTTTTACCTACTACATTTGTTGATCTAATATATTTAATAAAATGTTGAGCTACTTTGTAATGCTGTAATTCTAGTTTCATAAATAAATTATTAAGCTCTAACCTTTTCTTTTTAGATCCTTGTTCTTGCTTCGTTTGATTTGATTCATCTAAAGGTGTAAACAAAATTTGGGTATAGTCCCTTTCGTGACAAAGCCTCTAAAGGGGCGATTAGTTGGCTATTGATAGGTTATTTAAGGTTAGGTAAGGTTATAATGGGGTAGGTGATTGCCCCGCAGGGTTAGAGCCCCCTGCTGGGGCTAGAAATATGAGGAAAGCTACTTTGAAAATAAGAAGAAACGCCCCTTAAGAGGCGTTGCCACGAAAGGGACTATACCCCAAAATTTTGAACTAAAACTTGCTGCAAAACATTATTTCAAAGAAGGTGTATCAACTTTTTTTTTATAGCTAGCCGGTTCTTTTAGTAAGTAGTAGATGTAAAATTTTTCATAGAATTCAGATATGCAATCGGTTTTTTTGTAGACCTCTTATTTTTTAAGTAATTTAAGTTTTTTTTAAAAATAATTAAGTCGGTTTTAAGGTACTAAAACGCAACAAAATAAAAGAAGAAAATGGCCAGTAAGAACAAAAATAGTAAGATCTTTAATTTGACACCTTACTTTTAAAATTCTGTTGAGTAATTATTGAAAAAATCTATTTTTTTAACCTCGGTTTAATAAAAACTTTAGACCTAAATATTTTCTCAAACAGACATAAAAAACATGGGTTCATATATACCTTTAGAATCAGAAAAATATTACGAATCCATTGTAAGCAAAATTGAAAAAAAGTAAAAAAATCAAAAATTAAACAAATAGCCAATTGTATTTTTTGTTCAGGCAACACTATCGTCTTCCCTTTTTTACCCCCTCTTTACCCCCTTCCCATTTTTATACTCAATTCAAGAATTGAGACGTTGCCTGTACAATATAATATGATATTTTCATATAATTCCTTTTATTGTAGTTTATATACTATATTGTAAACTTTTTTTTCAATTTTGCTTACAATGAATTCGTAATATTTTTCTGATTCTAAAGGTATATATGAACCCATATTTTTTTACCTGTGAAATAATAAAATCAAGTTCAAAGTTTTTATTCTCGTGGGTTTAAAAAAATCGATTTTTTCAATAATTACCTGACAGAATTGAAAAAGTAAGGTGTCAAATTAAAGATCTTACTATTTTTGTTCATAATGGCTATTTTCTTTCTTTTTTTTGTTGCATTTTAGTACCTTAAAATCGACTTAATTTTTTTTTTTAACTTAAATTACTTAAAAAATAAGAGGTCTACAAAAAAACCGATTGCATATCTGAATTCTATGAAAAATTTTACATCTACTACTTACTAAAAGAACCGGCTAGCTATAAAAAAAAAAGTTGATACACCTTCTTTGAAGTAGGTTTTATATATTGAAATGATTACCTTTACGGCTTCGAAACCGATTAATTCCGCTGGATTAGAACGGGTTTTCAGCCATACTGAAAATTCATGTATAGCTGGGCCAGCTTATAATTTTAATTTTTTTTTCTAATGTTCGTGGAAAATTGTCTGTAATACAAGCCTATACATGATTTATTCAGTATGGCTGAGTATCGGTTATATATTCCAGCGGATTTGAATCGGTTTTGAAGCATTTGATTTATATGTTATAAAAGTATGACATTCAGGGTTGGGTTAAGAAAAGTTGAGTTTAAGATCCCCCCCCCCCGGGTTAGGGTTAGGTCTCTGGTAGAAAATTTGGGATTCTGCTAAAAGAAATTTCAACTTTAATATGATGTTATTGGCATTAATTAGTTGGATCTGGTACAGCTTACGGTAAAAAATTGCTGGAAAAGAATAATTCAAAAAAAAACTTAAAAGGCAAATAAAAGGTAATAGCAATGATCCAAAAATGTATACACAGCTCCTAGCTAAATGAGGTCTTTTTCGCGCATTTATGTAGGCTGCAAGATGACTGTGCAGTAATTGTTATAAAATATTTTTTGCCGGTTATATAAAGACTTGCGAAAAAAAACTTTCAGCAAAAACAACCAGGAATTGTACAGATCATAAAATTTCAATAACAAAGGGCTCTGCAGCCGCCGCTTAGCTGCAAAAAACACGCCAAAATGCCTAGAGTCCTTCCATATACGGCCTTTAAATTCAGACAGTAATTGACGGCTTTTTTTGGCGGCTGCCAAGCCCAGAAATTAACAAACCTTCTTCCTCGGGTCTTTTCTCCTCCGCCTCATTTTGACTTGACATATTTTCTGTGGATAAATTATCCTTGTGTAAGAACATATTATATAGGAAACTGAGACAGTGTAAAGTGGCACCAAAAACATGACGTCATACAATAAAGGGGACCAATGAGAGGCCAGTTTACTCTGTAATTGACCAATGGTAAAATTTATACTCGCCTCTCATTAGTTTATTGTATCGAATGACGTCATTTTTTTTGGTGCAAATTTACGCTGTCTCTAGGAAACTTTAATTTTTTGCAACTCGTAAGCAGCAATTTATGAACATGCAATTTCTTGAGTTTATTTTGACTATATTGCTTAGTTAAAAAGTGATTGTGATTGACAATTTTTTATTTTTTTTATTTTGACAATATGTTGATTACGTTGTTTCCAAGTCTGACATAATTTCGACATATCGAAAGTCTAATGGCATCATAAATATATACTTAGGTTGAAATAGTAGCAACTCATTTTTTTAAAAGGGTTTTCTGTTTTTCTCATAAAATTATACAAATTTTTTGAGAATAAAAGAATAGTTATTTCTTTCATCGTATTATAAACGGCTTTCCGCGGATATAGAATGTACAATTATAAGATTAAAACTAGTTTTTTTAGCCCCGAGATGCCGAAGGCACGGACTAAAAAAACTGGTTTTAATCTTATGATTGTACATTTCTATATTCATAGAAAACTGGACATAGTTTTTTTGTATAGATGAGAACCGGTTCCTATCCAGCGGATTCGAATGAATACGAGAAAAATCTTTCAACTCATATCAACAGCTAAATCCAGAGAGGAAAATTGGACTGTTAATTATACAAGCTCATTTTTTTTGGGGGGGGGGGGTAATCTTAATTTCATAGAGGCATTTTTTTTATTTTTTTTGGATGGGGGGGTAAAAATTGAAAATCCAAATTCATTTAGGGGGGAGGGGTAATCACCCCTTTACCCCCCCGGGCCCCCCCCCCCTTGGACGTCTATGACTACCAAAGTTTTATGAACTAGTTCACTTATTCATTGGATTTAAAACGTTGGGGACTTTTATCAATCCCAAATTGTTGGTTCAAACTTCCAATGTCCATTAATTTTAATCTAAAGAAGGGGTAATTTTGTTTATCATCATTAGGAATGTACAAAAATTTTATCGTTTACTATCTAATCCCTGAAGATCTCCAATGGTTAAATCCAAGGGTCCCAAAGTCACGAGAATAGTTATTTCTAGCATCGTATTATAAACGGCTTTCCGCGGATATAGAATGTACAATTATAAGATTAAAACTAGTTTTTTTAGCCCCGAGGTGCCGAAGGCACCGGCTAGAAAAAACTGGTTTTAATAAACAAGGATGACAACATCCATAAAAGCGAAGCTCTGAAATGGAATGACAAACGAACATAGATTGTCAGAACTGAATAAACAGAATATTAATGCATATGTCTAATAGTCTATACAAAATTGTAAGTAAATTTGTTGCCAAACTGATTAAATACATATCACTGTTTATGGACATACTAACGTTTTTGGGACTTGTTTACAGAGATGCTTCGCTTATAATATTGTACTTTGTTGTCCTAGGAATCAAATATTTCAAAAATCAGATCAATCGGATAATTTTATCATATAATTATTTGTTATTAAGTTAAAAATCCACATGTTTAAAATGGACGTACGGACATTCTGGAAACGATAATAGAGTTGCTACGCTTTCTAAATCGTACCTAACTACTACAGGAATCACCATGCAAAGTTTGAAATCGATAGGACAATTCTGACATGCCTAAATTAACGAAAAAAGCTATCCGTTCCAGACGGACCGACCCTAATTATAGAAAAGCTTTGCTTTTAAAAATACAATTTAAATTAATCAAAATGATCAATCTATTTTTACAAGATCATATGCATCGCCACTAGACTTTCAGGGTTGAGCTTTTTGTTTTTGTTTTTGTGGGGCAGTGGAAAAGCATAAAGCTTTTAGTAAGAAAAATATTACTATCTTGTATCATTTGTACTTAATTTGCGCGATTCTTTATGGATTAATAAATCAAATGAGAATGATTAATATTTGTTTGTTATAAATTTCCCTAAAACGACTGGAACAAATTTTTGGTTGTAAATAATGCTTTTGCATTGAGTTGAATTTATTTCTTTATTATGCCTAAAATTTACAAGGATAAAACAATTAAAAGATAAAAATGGATATATCATTACTTATATCTTACAACATATTTCCATGTTCTCCAAAAAAGTGAAACTTGCAGCTGGCTATAATATCAATAATCCGATCCCCTCTCATCCTACTGGATGAACGAACTTACCAAGTTCCATGTTAGCAAGATAAATTTTTCCCCTATCATAATTTCAACGTATATTCTACATCCATTAAGATAAATTTACTTCACAATAACCTTAACTCTTTAAAACCAACCAATAAACAAAGATAATGGAGTATTTAACAGTCGTTGGTAATAAAATACTATATTATTGCATATATCTTAATAAACCTAAAATCTTAACAAATTTTATTTTTTATGAAAATTTTTTTATATAAAATTTTTATTTTAAGTGTATCACTTTTACAATTAACTTATAGATATTTGAGGTATTTTAACTTTTTTTCACTATTTTATGGCCTACAGAATTTGTATCTGTGTTTAATATTGAGAGACAGATAATAAACAGAATGTTGAGACATGAGTATTGTGTTTAAACTCAGAGAAATCCGTACACCTGGTTTATCTCCTCCCCTCTCCATCTCTCTCTCTCTCTCTCCTCTCTCTCTCTCTCTCTCTCTCTCTCTCTCTCTCTCTCTCTCTCTCTCTCTATCTCCATGACTCTTCTCTCTCAAACTTCTTATTCCCTCTCTCTCTCTGTCTAAACCTCTCTTTGTTTCTCTCTATGAATAGTTCTTTATCTCTTTCTATTATTCTCTGATCCTTTGCTAATATCTCTATCCTATTCTCATTAACACTAAATATTCTTGTCTCTCTCTTTTTGGACTCTATCTCCTCTATCTCTCCGCCTCTGCAACTCTCTCTCTCTCTCTCTAAACTATATGATTTTCTTTTTAACACTCTTTTTATCTCTACCTCTTCTCTCTCATAGACTCTTTGTATCACTACGTCTTCTCTCTCATAGACTCTTTGTATCTCTACGTCTTCTCTCTCATAGACTCTTTGTATCTCTACCTCTTCTCTTCCATAGACTCTTTGTATCTCTACCTCTTCTCTCTCATATACTCTTTGTATCTCTAACTCTTCTCTCTCATATACTCTTTGTATCTTCACCTATTCTCTCTCATAGACTCTTTTTGTATCTTTACCTCTTCTCTCTCATAGACTCTTTGTATCTCTACCTATTCTCTCTCATAGACTCTTTGTATCTCTACCTCTTCTCTCTTATATACTCTTTGTATCTCTACCTCTTCTCTCTCATAGACTCTTTGTATCTCTACCTCTTCTCTCTCATAGACTCTTTGTATCTCTACCTCTTCTCTCTCATATACTGTTTGTATCTCTAACTCTTCTCTTTCATATACTCTTTGTATCTTCACCTATTCTCTCTCATAGACTCTTTTTGTATCTTTACCTCTTCTCTCTTATAGACTCTTTGTATCTCTACCTCTTCTCTCTCATAGACTCTTTGTATCTCTACCTCTTCTCTTTTAAAGACTCTTTGTATCTCTACCTCTTCTTTCTCATTGACTCTTTGTATCACTACCTCTTCTCTCTCAGTGACTCTTTGTATCTCTACCTCTCTCTCATAGACTCTTTGTATCACTACCTCTTCTCTCTCATAGACTCTTTGTATCTCTACCACTTTTCTCTCATAGACTCTTTGTATCTTTACCTATTCTCTTTCATAGACTCTTTGTATCTCTACCTCTTCTCTCTCATAGACTCTTTGTATCTCTACCTCTTCTCTTTCATAGACTCTTTGTATCTCTACATCTTCTCTTTCATAGACTCTTTGTATCTCTACCTCTTCTATCTCATAGACTCTTTGTATCTCTACCTCTACTTTCTCATAGACTCTTTGTATCTCTACCTCTTCTCTCTTATATACTCTTTGTATCTCTACCTCTTCTATCTTATAGACTCTTTGTTTCTCTACCTCTTCTCTCTCATAGACTCTTTGTATCTCTAACTCTTCTCTCTCATATACTCTTTGTATCTTCACCTATTCTCTCTCATAGACTCTTTTTGTATCTTTACCTCTTCTCTCTCATAGACTCTTTGTATCTCTACCTATTCTCTCTCATAGACTCTTTGTATCTCTACCTCTTCTCTCTTATATACTCTTTGTATCTCTACCTCTTCTCTCTCATAGACTCTTTGTATCTCTACCTCTTCTCTCTCATAGACTCTTTGTATCTCTACCTCTTCTCTCTCATATACTCTTTGTATCTCTAACTCTTCTCTCTCATATACTCTTTGTATCTTAACCTATTCTCTCTCATAGACTCTTTTTGTATCTATACCTCTTCTCTCTTATAGACTCTTTGTATCTCTACCTATTCTCTCTCATAGACTCTTTGTATCTCTACCTCTTCTCTTTCAAAGACTCTTTGTATCTCTACCTCTTCTTTCTCATTGACTCTTTGTATCACTACCTCTTCTCTCTTAGTGACCCTTTATATCTCTACGTCTTCTCTCTCATAGACACTTTGTATCACTACCTCTTCTCTCTCATAGACTCTTTGTATCTCTACCACTTTTCTCTCATAGACTCTTTGTATCTTTACCTATTCTCTTTCATAGACTCTTTGTATCTTTACCTCTTCTCTCTCATAGACTCTTTGTATCTCTACCTCTTCTCTCTTATAGACTCTTTGTATCTCTACCTCTTCTCTCTCATATACTCTTTGTATCTCTAACTCTTCTCTCTCATATACTCTTTGTATCTTAACCTATTCTCTCTCATAGACTCTTTTTGTATCTTTACCTCTTCTCTCTTATAGACTCTTTGTATCTCTACCTATTCTCTCTCATAGACTCTTTGTATCTCTACCTCTTCTCTTTCAAAGACTCTTTGTATCTCTACCTCTTCTCTCTCAGTGACTCTTTGTATCTCTACGTCTTCTCTCTCATAGACACTTTGTATCACTACCTCTGCTCTCTCATAGACTCTTTGTATCTCTACCACTTTTCTCTCATAGACTCTTTGTATCTTTACCTATTCTCTTTCATAGACTCTTTGTATCTCTACCTCTTCTCTCTCATAGACTCTTTGTATCTCTACCTCGTCTCTTTCATAGACTCTTTGTATCTCTACATCTTCTCTTTCATAGACTCTTTGTATCTCTACCTCTTCTATCTCATAGACTCTTTGTATCTCTACCTCTACTTTCTCATAGACTCTTTGTATCTCTACCTCTTCTCTCTTATATACTCTTTGTATCTCTACCTCTTCTATCTTATAGACTCTTTGTTTCTCTACCTCTTCTCTCTCATAGACTCTTTGTATCTCTACCTATTCTCTCTCATAAACTCTTTGTATCTCTATGTCTTCTCTCTCAAAGACTCTTTGTATCTCTACCTCTTCTCTCTCATAGACTCTTTGAATTTCTAGGTCTTCTCTCTCATAGACTCTTTGTATCACTACCTCTTCTCTCTCACACCCCTTCATAGACTCTTCTCTAACACCAACAACTTGATCTTTCTCTCTCTCTTTCACACTTCTCTAACTTCTCTTTTAGCTCCTCACCTGTTACACTGATTATTGTGTTTAATACCCCCTCCCCCCGGCACCATTCCCCAGCTTGTTTATACTCTTTCTTTTTCTTCTTGCTTGCACCATCCATCTTACCATTTGATTAATCTACTCTATAAAACCAAGACTCAAATCAAGATTTTCAAACTTTTGATTTCCCTTTACTATTCGCTCTCTCTCTCACACACACATACACTCTCTCTCTCTCTTTCTTTCTCTCTCTCTCTCTCTCTGTGTGTGTGTGTGTGAGTATCTTGATATATATCTCTTACCATTTCTCTTCCGTATTCTTTTCAAATTCCTTTTCACTAGTGCCACCTTTTTAATTCTCAAACTTCCAGGGATACAGGGACATGTTAATGGCAGTTGAATCTGGGGATTTATAATGTACGTGGATATTATGACAGGGGAGTAATTGTAATCAATTTCGGTTGCTAACCCGGAACTCATTTAATGGTCATTTCGTTCATTCAGTAGGAGGGGAGTGGATAAGGGTATATGGAAGGTATCAATATGTTAGCCCGTTTCGAGTTTCACATTATATCTGGTGTAACATCCAAGTAATAATTATTGTTTCTCTTATTTAAAATGTATCATATGCTGTATTTACCTGACTAATAGATTTTTAAAAATCCAAGCTTAGAATAACTTTTGATTTTAAGACCTTTGTCTGTAAGTCCTTACAAATGCATTCCTCTAGATCTGAAAAGACAAGCGGTGGGTACAATTTTTATGTCTTTAGTTATGGCGCAGGTGGGACTGAGATTCGAACCAATCATCTCAAAGATTATGCTACAAATTACACTATGCTCCATTCAATGCTACAGCCGTAGGCATAATATTATTATATATGTTTATTCTAAAATTTTTTGTCAAGGAAAAAAACCTGTCTTCTATTTACCTATCCCCTAACCCCTAAATAATCTTAACAATTCTTCTCTCTTTTTACTCTCGCTCCCTCTTCCTCTCTCACTCTCTCTCCCTCCCTCTGTCTCCCTTTTATTCTCTCTCTCTCACTCCTTTATTTCTCTCTCATAATTAAAAAGGAATTTGTATAATTTTCTCTCTTTCCTTTTCACCTTTATCAGTGGAAATTTTTTTCTCAGAATTTTACTTTTATTTTTAAATTTTTAATGTTTATTGTTTAAGCAGACTAACAGACATACTTGTAAAGTAGTTTTACTTTTTAGAAACAAAACACCTCGGGGCTAAAAAAACTGGTTGTAATCTTATAATTGTACATTCTATATCTGTTTATAATACGATAAAAGACATAACTATTATCGCATCGTATTACAGACAGCTTTACGTTTATGGAGAATTTAAAATACAAGCAGGGACTAATTAATTTTGTAAAGAAAATATGTGTACGAGGAAAATTGTCTACTAAAAATACAATATATGATACTAGCGGCTTCGCCCTTAGCCTCTAGGGGCTTTTTCCCCAAGAGGTATAATTACATCTTCTATTACCTACCCAGCTTAAAAAAAATGCGAATGGATCGCAAATTTTCGCAAATAAATGGCGAATTTTAAAAATTTGTAAAAATTCATAAAAATTCGTAAAAAAAAATGGGGGGGATTTTTTTGTTATTGAGGGGGTTAGGGATGTCCACCCCCCCCCCCCCCCCCCCCAAGAAAATAGCCTAAAACCACCACAGAACCAGTCCAGTAGGTATATTTCCTGAAGAGTAGAATCCGATCGGTTATAAGTGGTTACCGAGATCTTAAGGGACAGACGGACAGACATCATTCTACTTTGTATTATAGATAATGGAAATTTTTTACTAGGCTTATTAAAAACTCTCTCTTCTCTCTCTCCTAATGAAATTGTGTAATCTATTCTATTTAACTTCATATATTTCAAGGATGACAACATCCATAAAAGCAAAACTCAGAAACGGTAGGACAAATGAACATTAACACTTGTAGAGTGTCAGTTAACCTAATAATTAGAATATATGTAAATGTATAAAAATCAAAAAAAAATGTAAGTCCATTTTTTGAAAAATGCTTAAATACAGGATAATAATTAAGGACATACTTACACTTTTGGGAATTGATTATAGAGATGCTTCGCTTATTATATTGTACTTTGTTGTCTTAGGAATCAGTATTACAACAATCAAGTCAATCGGTTTATTATATCATCTAAAATTTTGTTGTCAAAATAGTTAAAAATTAACAAGTTTATAATAGACGTACAGAAATTCTAGTGACGATCATAGAGTTGCTACGCTTTCTAAATAGTACCTAAGTAACGAAAAAAGCAATCCGTTCCAGACGGAAGGACGGACGTACAGTCCGTCCCTAATCATAAAAAAATCTTCGCTTTTAACAATCATTTGTATTTTTTTTAAATATTGAGTTTTAATAATAAAAAAACACAAATTTTCTAAAATATGAATTTACTTAACATATTAGATAAACATGTAAATTTTAAGTTTTGAAAATTAAATTGTTATGGTTTTGCTTTGTTTGTTTGTAGATGTGTTTCTTGAGCTACATCAGACTGGTAAAAGGAAAAGGAAATAGGAAAATGGCTTTTTATAGGTTATTTTAGGTTAGGTTAGGTTATATTGGGTTAGGTGATTGCCCCACAGGGTTAGGTAATTGGCCCCACAGGGTTAGAGCCCCCCGCAGGGGCTAGCAATAGGAGAAAAGCTACTGTGAAAAAAAATAGAATCGCCCCATAAGGTGCGATGTTACGAAAGGTTACATGTAACTTTGTAGAAATATTATGTTTAATAAATTAATGAAAAAGCTATCCGTTTCAGATGGATGGGTGTACCGACCCTAATTATAGAAAATCTTTGCTTTTAACAATGATATGTTATTTTTTTAAATACTGAGTTTTAATAATACATAAAAAAACAAATTTTCAAAAATATGAATTTACTTAACATATTAGA
The DNA here is from genome assembly GCF_053477335.1 of Acartia tonsa. Taxonomy (NCBI): domain Eukaryota; kingdom Metazoa; phylum Arthropoda; class Copepoda; order Calanoida; family Acartiidae; genus Acartia; species Acartia tonsa. The sequence goes on along the minus strand of NC_137263.1, from coordinate 52,214,283 downwards.
TAAACATGTAAATTTTAAGTTTTGAAAATTAAATTGTTGTGATGTTGCTTTGTTTGATTGTAGATGTATTTCTAGAGCTACATCAGACTGGTAAAAGGAAATAGGTTTTGTTTCTGCTTTAAGATTTGTTCTGAAATTTCTTCTAAATCTGTGTCTTGTTACATGTACCCCATAAAATCTCCACTATTTTGTTACAGAAGTGAAGACAGTTTTACTTGTAACTGTAGTAAAGGTAACATTTAAAATTCCACTCTGTTCTGTTACTTTAGTGATGTAACATGTTTTAGGAAACAGGTTTTGTATTATTTGATATAGTTTCGTGTTACAGGTTACATGTTACATGTTTCAATGTTGATGTAACTGAATTCTATGAAAAGGTTACACCAGGGAGGGATGGGACATTGGGCTTTTTATTACACTAGTCCCCAAAGTTTTATAATAACGTTTTCTTATTCGTTGGCTTAACAACTTTGGAGGCTTTGATAGGTTAGTTTATTTAGTTGAGTTTTCAAACGTTTCAACCACTAATTTTAATTTACAGAGGGGCTAATTTTGTGAATGATAATTGTAGTACTTATGGTAATAAATATTTTTTGTTACTAAAAACAGTTGCATGTAACTTTATTTGAAATAGTACGTTTTAAATAGAAAAATGTACAAAATGGTTTTTTTATGTTTGGTTACACTGTTCTTCAATATGGTGACTGATTCTGTGGGTGTGTAATGGATATATGTTACATGGATATTTGTTACATGTGCATTCCGAAACAAAGTCTGTATACAAGTTCAACCATAACCTAAACAATAAAACAAAAAGTTTAATTCAGAACCTAGTAAAAGTGTCTGACTCAGATTATGAGGTCAAAAAAAAATGACAAATGAAAGGCCACTAATAATTTTACGATTGGTCAATTACAGTGTATACTGGCCTCTCATTGGTCATTTTTTTGACGCCATAATCTGAGTCAGACACTTTTACTAGAATCTTTAATTCATAAAGAAAATTTTCCATAACTTTTACTTTGTCATGATATTCAGATTATTTTTATATTTAAAACAGAAGTTACAAAATAATATTACCTCTTTGACGGAGTAATAGTTTGTAATAGTTTTAATATGTCATTTGCTTAATTTTGTCTGTACTACAATCTAACCCCCCCCCCCCTCTAAGTCTTAAAACAAACGAAAAAAAATTCAAGTAAAATATGTCCCTTGCAGATGATATTTACATTTCTTTATGCTTGACACAACACTAATATGGTTTCTAGAAAAATCCACTTTATTATTTTTTTATTATTTTTAATTACAGGATTTAATGTTTGAAAAAAATACCTGTGGAGCAGTATCTTGGTAACAAATATAAACCTCTCTTGACTGGCTGCTAGGGCCGCTAGAACCTCCAGAATATAATCGTCCTAGCATCAATTAAACTTTAAAAATTAAGTTTATAAACTTCTTTATAGTGTAAATATGTAGTAAAATTAACTTATTAATCCTAAAAAAAAACTGTTTAATAAGTAGTAATAGTTATTTCTCGCATCGTATTATAAACATCTTTACGCGGATATAGAATGTACAATTTTAAGATTTAAACCAATTTTATATTCGTAGAAAGCTGGATATGATACGATGCTAGACTCAGTATTTTCGTATGGATGAGAACCGGTTCTTATCCACCGGATTCGAATGAATACGAGAAAAAGTTTCATACAATTCATTATATCTTATATTTTTTATAAATTGAAATTTTCTTGTTTAATTGTTTTTCAAAAGGTTATTTATCTTATAAACGGTTTCTGCATAATTTCTCTGTTAAATTATAACAAATTGAATAAATTGTAAGTAATTATGGCAATTTGGGAAATTTTAAATTCAAAAGAAGCCATGTTCGATTATTTCATAAAGAGAAAGGTTAGTATATTCGTTCTTTTGGTTTAAATTTTGTATGAATTAAATCTTAATCCTTTAGAATATAAATTTTAAAATTTACTTTTTTTAAATCACGTCTTCTCAATTGATTTGTTTTCTTTATCCTACATTTTTTTAATTCTAAAATTCTTAATCAATATTTTGGAGGAAAAAAATCATAGATTTAATCCTAAACTGACTCTTTAGATCATTTTAGTGGTGTGCTAGATTGGGTTGAGCCAACTTTCCACCAATGAGAGCACAGCATTTCATGAAATGCCGCGCTGTGATTGGCTGAAATTTCATTGGAAACAATAGGAATCAGGAAGACTATAATTGACCAATGACAAAATTTATGCTGGCCTCTCATTGGTTATTTTGTCGTATGACGTCATAATCTGAGGGGAGGGACTTTAATCATCTTCGTAATCAGTCTTATAATTGGTAATTTCGCTATCCGCGGACAACTGTCAAAAATATGATGCTAATAAATATATTAAGGTTTAATTTGTTCCTGTGACCCAGTAGTCAAGTCTTTCTGCCAGGGAGGAACCTTTACCCGTACCAACGTGGAACAGAATACTCTAAAAAAAAGAACAAAATTTATTTTTTTTATATACAGAGTTTTTAGTAAGGGAGGGACGGGAAATTTGGCTGTTTGATAAACTAGTCCCCAAAGTTTTATTACTTATTTGTAGGCACTACAAATATGGGGACTTTTATTTATTTTTGATTGGTTGGTGCATTAAGTAAAAAACATATTTGCTTCGCCCCTATCCATTAGAGGAGGATGTAGGAGGTCAGGAAAAATAGCCTAAAACCACCTTGAATATATATAAAGCTTTCCTGAAAGGTACATCCAATTCGGACCAGTATTTTCTGAGGTATTTAGCTTCAGACAGCAAAAAACTTACTTCTTTCTATTATAGGATAAGCCAAGGTATTTTATGGACTTAGAGGATATTGTGTATTACTTTTTAAAAATTTTAATAGTTATATTTTATTCTAGATAGCTTTCCATGGGTAATTATTGGGAAAAAATATAAGATTAAAACCAGTTTTGTTAACCTCGAGGGGCGAAAGGCCCGAACTAACAAAACTGGTATTAATTTAACGATTTTTATTTCAATATTCATGGAAAATTTTCTGCAATTTGATGCTGTACATAATTTTTCAGTATGACTGATAACCGGTTCTAATCCACCAGATATTAATCGGTTTGGAAGCAATACTGGAAATAATGTTAGATACCTGTTCTTGTACTGGTAGCTGACTGCCATTAATCCAGGGGTTACCACGTTTTTCTGTTCCTCTATATCATCAAACTTTGTATAATTTATAGGAAATAGTTTAAAATATTATCATCGGATATTAAAATGAAAAATTATAAGATTAAAACCAGTTTGTTAGTACCGAAGGCCAAAGGATTTTTATTTAAAAATTCGTTGTATATTGTGTGTAATACGATCTGTACATGATTTTTCACTATGACTGAGAACCGGTTCTAATCCAGCAGATATTAATCGGTTTCAAAGCCATGATTTAAAAATATTATACTAATATAAAGTTTTTCGTAACTCGATTAAATACGGCGTTAATTTTAAATAAAAGTTCTAAATTCCTTTGGTTAGTTCTCATTTGAGCCTCAAAGTTTCTGAAATGAAATAAAATAAAAACATTGGAAACAGACGAGATTAGTTATTTCTCGCATAGTACTATAAACAGCTTTCCGCGGATATAGAATGTACAATCATAAGAATAAAATCAGTTTTTTTGCCCCGAGGTGCCGAAGGCACCGGCTAAAAAACTGATTTTAATCTTATGATTGTACATTTTTATATTCGTAGAAAGCTGGATATAATACGATGCTAGACATAGTTTTTTCGTATGGATGAGAACCGGTTCCTATCCACCGGATTCGAATGAATACGAGAATAAATTAAAATATTTGAAAATGAACAACATAATTTACAGAAAAACGAGTCTTCTTACAAAGCCATAAGATTTTAACGTTTTAATTTAATGTAAGTTTGACTTAATTATAGCGTTTGATAAGCATATTTTTAGCACGATGCCATGTATCCTTATACTAGAGTAACAGGATGTTTGTTTGTCTGTGTGTCTGTGTGTCTGTGTATCTGTGTGTCTGTACCGAAGGATCTCGCTAACCGCTGAACCGATCAGGTTCTCCTTAACAGGGTAGATTCTCATATGTTCCGGGACAGTTTTTTAATTATTTTGGGGGAGGGTACCACCACCCTCCCAAAAGAAATCACAATAAAATCGAAAAAAATTTAGGTATTTCCGCCGCATAGTGCCGCTAGCGTAGTCTCTAGAAGCATGAATTTAACAGCTGATAACATAGACAAATTATTTCTCAGATTAGATATTTAAAATAAAAAAAAAAACATTTAAATGCCACTAGAGGCCTCTAGGGGCGTGGCCAATAGTAAAATATAAAGAGACTATTTGACTTTAAATTATATTTCCCCCTCCACCTAAAATTTGTATACTCCTTAGATTAAAAATCATGGGTTGGGGGGGGGGGGACTGTTGAAGTAAACTCGTGATTGGTTTGTACAAAGTAACAATGTTTAACTCTGCCGTAATTGAGGGATATAAAATTTAATGTTTTATTTCTGAGCGTACATACATGCTTTATGCACGTACTAGCGGCTACGCCCCTAGAGGCCTCTAGTGGCACTTTAAATGTGTTTTTTTATATTTAAATATGTCTATGTTGCGTTTGGCGTTTATGTTTCGTTGAACTCTCTTTCTAAAATCAAGAAACGTAAAAAAAATTTCGATTTTTTGTGATTTCTCTTTGGAGGGTGGTGGTACCCTCCCCCAAAATAGTTAAAACCATCCCGGGACCTACGAGAATATATCCTGTTAAGGAGAACCCGATCGGTTCAGCGGTTAGCGAGATCCTTCGGTACAGACACACAGACAAACATCATATTACTTTAGTATAAGGATATCCAGGGATCGAAAGGGATAAGACAATAGCCGACAATAATACATCCCCAATGTATATACACAAAATTACCCCTTATGTTGATTACAACTACTAGTTGAAACGTTTGGACACTCAACTTAGTGAACCAACCAATCAAAATTGAATAAAAATCCCCAAAAGTTGTTAACTTCTTAGGCAAACGAATAAGAAAACGTTATCATAAAACTGAGGGGACTAGAGTAATAAACAGCCTAATGCCCCCTCCCTCCCTGCGTACTTATAACTTTAAACTAAATGTGTTTTTAGAATTAGATAATTTAATTCCACGGAAATTTAAAACGAACATGTTACATGATTTTTTAATTTGAAAATCGAATATTTAAATTTATTTAAGTTATTTGTCACATCGTATTATAAACAGCTTTCTGCGGGTACCAAAATGAAAATAATTAAGATTAAAATCAATTTTGATTAAAACAGGCAAATTTTCACTTTAACAATCGTAGAAATTGTAATTGTAATACGATGCTTGATTTTCAGTATTGCTGGGAACCGGATAATAATCGGTTTCGAAGCCATACTGGAATATATTTTACCCGTGGATGATTTGGCAGGCAGATCTAAAATTTTGCATGACCGCGGCATGGAGAGAGCCAGCTGTCCCACCTGCACCTGGTGCCTGCTGCTGCCTGGTCAACTGTACAGGTGCCAGGTACACTGCGTCTCCGTGGTTAACATCCAGGTAGTGAATGACAGAGTTGACCGGGCCCATGGATAGCTGGGTACTCCTGAATGAGACAGCGTAAAGTGCCTTCAAAAAAATTGACGTCATACAATAAAATTGACCAATGAAAGGTATTTTATCGTATGACGTCATTTTTTTTAGGCACTTTACGCTGGGTACTCCTGAATTAAATTAATTGTCTGGCAATTTTCCTCAGAGTGACTTGTTGATCACTGAAACCCCTACCCCTTATTTTCAAATAAATTAAATATAAGGAGTGGGATGTATTTTCGTTTTTGTTATTACTTCAGGTCCAGTTAGGTTAGGTTATGTTTGGTACTGGGTAGCCCCATAATATTAGTGTCCTCCCAGCATAGAATAAAACTTACCAACCCTGAACCTTACCCCATTTATTTTCAAATTATTTAAACCATATAAATGGATGTTGAGTTTTTAGTGCTCAATTAAATAAATGTTAATAATCCCATATAGTTGGCTGTTTGATTTTGTTTATTTGCAAGAAGAGATTTAGAAAATTCTACACTCCCTTTGGCACTAGGTGTCCTTTTTTATAAAATAATTAAGAAGCGTCACATATACAGACACCAAGGAAAAAAGGTAATTTTAAGTAATTGGAAAAAAAATGCTAAATACACCTATTCCTTTTTTGTAGAAGATTAAAATTTTGAAATTAAACTTCATTATTCATTATCCAACAGATTACAATGTTAAAATATTAAAAATCCAATAATGTCATTGTCAGATTTCAATTTCATTATATTATCAAACTGTAACTTAACTACATGTAAGAAAAAATCACATTTCCACCAGTCAAAAAGAATTATTATTTTAAAAATAATGATCGGGTTTTTGAAGGGGCGTCGTAGCTCAGTGGTAACGCACTGAGTTACGGTGGTGAGAGTTCGAGTTCAAGTCCCCATGTGGCAACTCGAATTTCTCAGTCGCAATGCATTCACACAACTTCCCCTTGGTTGTGCAAGAAGGGTGATAATTGGGTAGTTTGGATACTCCATGGTCAAGTACATAATATCAGTACAACCCTTACCCAAGCTCCTCAATGGAGAGCGTCATTCATTACGGTGACTTAATTTGGGACACCTGCCATACTCGGCGAGGGTGAGGTAAAAAAGAGTAGGTCCCTTGAGACAGCAGGTCAAGTACTTGTACTTGAGCGTAGACCTTGAGCTGGCCCTGGTGCTAGCATACAAAAGTGTCTCGTCCTACTCCATGACTATTTAGTTCCAAACACTAAGAAACTATGGCTACACACACACACACACACACACACACACACACATCGGGTTTTTTAATACAATAGAACAATATTAAGTAAGGAAAATTTAGTATACTAGTGACTGCCCCACTAGCTTCTAGTATTCAAATAAGATGAGGGAGGCAGAAAAAAATGTAGTCTAAAACCGTCACATAAGCTTAAATCTAAAAAAAATATAGTCTAAAACCATTCCGGGACCTATGTGAAGCTTCTATTTGAAGGAGACCTCAAACAGCTCAGTAGATATTTAAATTTCAAGCTTATTTCTTACTATTTTCTATAATAGGATTTAAATGGAAGCTGCTTATTTGACTGTACGAAAATGCAAAAAAAACCAGATTATTTGTAACAAACCTGTAATGAAGAATTGTATCCTCGTCTGAGGAATCATTGTCCACAACACTACCGCTGTTGTTATTGTTGTTGTTTACAGATGTTGATCTAGTTTATTATTTCAAAATTCAGCCACTTTTTAATTAGAACTGCTACAGATAAACTGCATTAGTAAATCAGGTCTTATGAAGATTTCAAACAAATTAGAAAATTTAAAAATGAAGCCCTGGAAAGTGTGACGTCATAAAATTACGTCTAAATTCATCATTTCCCACTTCACCTCTCATCCCTTCTTTTTAGACGTATTTTTAAGACGTCACACATGACACTTTCCAGCGCTTCTTAAAAATTTAATCAAATCTTTTCCTAATTTCAACATTTTTAAATGTGTAGCATCACTATAAGTATTTAATTGATTGTACAGTAAAAATTTTAATTTTTATCCCTTTTCGAATTCTTCAAATATTCCAGAAATAAGAGCACCATGAAAATTAAATCAATATTGTACATTATTGTATGCAATTCATTCATATTGAGTCTTCCATTTACATTTACGCATCTATGACCGTTGTCGGTCTTGTTTTAAGATTGAATTGAATTTTGTCAATTTCCTGTTGTTGTTATTATTATGGTAAACATCCCAGATAGAAGTTTCGTCATCAGTTGTCCCCTCCCCTCCGGATTCTCCCTCTCCTGGTACACCTGGTAATGGATTTATTATTACTTGGATCTTACACCAGATTATAATGTACTCTATTAAAATGAAACTTGTAACGTGCTAAAATAACGGTCCCGCCTCATCCCCATCCCCTCTTACTTGATAAACAAACTGACCAATAAATGACAGGGGAAATAGTTTACTGAATTTGAATTTTCGTCTGTTACAATATAGAAATTTTTTTTTTTTCTCGTAAAACTTCAAAATCAAGGGGCTTTCGGTGGTTAAGTTTATTAAAGTAATGTTTAGTCTCTACTGCAAACGTTTTTTGGTGTAAACTTATTATATTAGTGATGTTGTTGACAACTTCAATCCCTCCTAATTATAATATTACCTGCCACAGCAACGTCATGTGAAGTTGTTGTTGTTGTATTAATGATGTTGTTGCCAACTTCATTCTCTCCTAACTATTATATTACCTGCCACAGCATCATCATGTGAAGTTGTTCTTGTTGTATTAGTGATGTTGTTACCAACTTCATTCTCTTCTAATTATAATATTACCTGCCACAGCATCATCATGTGAAGTTGTTGTTGTTGTATTAGTGACGTTGTTGTCAACTGCATTGTCTCCTAATTATAATATTACCTGCCACAGCATCATCATGTGGAGTTGTTATTGTTGTATTAGCAATGTTGTTACCAACTTCATTCTCTCCTAGTTCACTTGCACCCTCACTCTAAAACAACGGTTTTAAATGTCGTCATGCAATAAATAACATAATCTTTATGTACTTCTTTTGCTTGCTTTACCATATTTTATGTAACAATGAACATTTGGTCTATAATTAACTTTGGCTGTTTGTCCATCCATAATTTTTTGTGCTTCGCTACTTATAGATGTTTTCATCCTTGTCTAACATCAGCAAACCTGATTTAAACTCTCATCTAGAGAGCTTGACAAAGAATCAGTGGAATATTCAAAAGTTTTGCTTTTCTTCAGAACAAATTCTGGCAGCTGAGCTGTACCATCTGATCCCGTTTCAACTCTAAAACAAGTTTTTGTCATCTTTTTTTTCAAATACTCAATAACTTGAGTATGTCTGTCAGTACGTAATTGGTCATAGGTTTAACTTATGTAGGATGGGGACATTTAACTGTAAACTACACTGGTACCCAAAGTTTTGTAAAAAATATTTTTGCTTTAAAACTTTGGGTACCTATATAAATGCATTGGTTCCAAACTAGTAATTGTCAAACTTTACAACAAATATTTTTATCCAATTTTGTTTATCATCATTGGGGCTGTTATTATCATCCATTAAAGAAAATTTTTCACCTTGCATCAATATTTATAACATCAGGATTGGGTGGCAGGTTGACCCACTGGTTGCAGAGTACAGGTATCCCCATGGATGCCAGATTCTCCAGAGTGCTGAGTGCCTGGTCAACATAGAATGGATCTGGACGCAGAATTGTCTTGCCTCCGGCTCCCCCGCCAACGGACACGTCCTCCTGTAGAATAGTTATTTATCGCATCGTATTATAGACAGCTTTCCGCGGATATTAAAAAGAAAAATTAAAAGGTTGAAACCAGAGGTGGATTCTTTTTAAAAAATTTGGGTCGCTTGTTGAGGCAAAATTATTTTAGTAAAAAATCCTCCAAAAACACATAAAAATCTAGAAAAATTAAACAAAATCTTATGTTAATAACCCTTTTATGATTTAATTTAATTTTTGTAGATTTTTTAAGCGATGCTGGAGGATTTTTCACAAAAATAATTTTGCCTCACTAAGCGACCCTAATTTTTTTTAAAGAATCCATGTCAGTTTTGTTAGCCCAGAGGGACAAATTGTATGATTTTTCATAATATTCGGGAAAGTTGTCTTTTATACGATACTGTATATTATTAATTTTATAGTATGGCTGAGAACCGTTTCTAATCCAACGGATATCAATCGGTTTCTAATCAAATAAGACGGACTAACGAACAATAAAAAAAAACGTTGGGTGACTGCCTGAGACAGAACACAATTTTAAAGCCTTGATAAAAATGTAATGTTTCGTCTAATCGTCTTAGGAATCGACATTTCAAAAACTTAATAATTGGTCAAATTGCCAGATCACACACAGACTTCAAGGGGATTGTAAATAATACCAAAGCTTAGCAACTCTATGATTACAACTTACTGTAAATTAGTCCATATAACGCATCCTGGATTTTAGAACTTGCTATGGATGTTGTCATCCTTGTTTTATTAAAATGTTATAAATAGAGATTTTCATTAGTTTTTATTTTACCTGTGAGGAAGTCAATGAAACCGGAGCCTCAAACACATTAGCCTCGAGGTGAATAGCCAGGACCTGGTGGCCAACACCCACACACAGCAGGAAGGTTCTGGTCTCCAGGTTGGGGTCTGTGTGTCCCGGATGGATCTCATTCCAGACAACCAGCTCGCGCACTTAAAGATAAATTTTTAGGTAGATATTAAATAATGGGAAGTTACTTTTTCTTATTGATGCCTGCGGGGCCTATTTCTGGGGTGCCTAATCTTGTGGAGCTACCCAGTGCCCAATATAACCTAACCTAACCTTTCCTAAAATAAAAAAAAATCACGAAAAACTACCATATTCCCTTCCCTTCCCTCCCCCCCCCCCTCTTATTTTTAATTAATATCAAGGTAAGGTGTGGGGTCCTATGCTTGATTAGGCACTTTGCGGTAAATCGCCGTTTAATACCATTCTTTCCTTTTTATTTCAACAATTTTTTAATAGCATAAAGTGCATATTATTGGCTAATTTTCCTCGTAATTTTCAGATCTTAATTAGCAGATTAGTGAGTACCTGGCGTTTCCTGTGTCAACGGCAGTGTGAGATTATATCGACACATCAGAAAGGCATCGATCATGCTGTCCGTGGCCATCAGGTTCGAGACCAGCAGTCCTCGGTGGAACAGTGCGCACCCAACCAGGCTAAACTCGCGGGGCGCGTCGAAAAAATCCGGGGAAAATTCTTGAAAATCGGCGGACAACAGCTGACTCAAAGCATCGTCGATTTGAAACTGAAAATTTAAAAAAGGATGACGATGTTAATATGTAATAAAATAAATGAAATTTTAAGTCTTTGAAACAGACAGACAGACAAATTATAGTGTAGAGTAGTTGCTCATTTATCAGATGTTATTTTTAAAGAAATTATTTCAGGATTTCATTCTTTACATCTTTTATAGATGTTTTTACCCTTGGTTCTTTTTAAATTACATGTATCACATAAATGGATGTATAATATACGTGAATATAATGACAGGCGATAAATAGTTTTCAATTAGGTTTGCTATATCCCATGTCATTAATTGGTCGGGTAGATGGAGGAGAGGCGATGGGGTAAAGGGGGGGATAGGGGAGGTCGTTATTATCGCCCGCTACACGGTTTGCTTTATTAAAGAACATGAAAATCTGGTATAAGATCCAAGTAATAATAAATCCATTAATCTATAATACAAAGTAGAACGTTGTCTGTGTGTTTGTCTGACTGTTTGTAGCGAAGGATCTCGCTAACCGCTTAACCGATCGGGTTCTCCTTTACATGGTAGGCTCTCATAGGTCCCGGGAAGGTTTATAACTATTTTCTTGGGGGGTGGAACACCCCCAACCCCCACAAAAAATGAAGATAACCCCCCCTCCCTCAATTGTTTTTTTAATTTTTCTTTTAAATCTAAGATACGAAAAATTGGTTTGTTTAAACCTCTTGGGGCAAAGCCCCTAGAGGCTAGGGGCGAAACCGCTAGTAAACATAAAAGTAAAAGCAGAAATATTTTTTGTAATATACTTTTATATAAAGGAAAATACAAAAAAAGATATCGTGTAACTTTTTGGTTAAGAAGAAATAATAAAGAAAAGAAATATGATATGAAAACAAGAATAAGAAAACAATTTGCAGTATGGCTTCAAAAACGAATAATATATTAATAGGTTTAGAGCCATTCTGAAAAATCATGTATAGCATCGAAATACAGATGATTATTCCGGAATATCAAAATAAAATCATAACATTTATACCAGTTTTGTTAGCCCAGGTCTTGGGTCCCTTGGAGCTAATAAATCTTGTTTTAAAATAAATTTTTTATAATATCCACGGAAAACTGTTTGTAACACGACGCGAAAGATAATTACAGCAAGGAAACTTGCCAAAATAATATTAAAGATTGAGATTTAACAGAAACAGTTTTAGTTTTTAGACATTAATTTATTAAAAATTCTTGCTTCTAGATCCCGTAGAGTCACGTCCCTTTGAGGTAATATCCCCGTGGTACTCATCAAGCCCTACTTAACCTATCCTAACCTAAAATTGTGTTTACCTTTATATGTTCTGGCAGGTAGAGAATTTGTGGGTAGGGTAGGTGATCCTCAAATCCAAAGTACAAATGATTCTTTATAAAATTAACATCTATGATTTCAGAACCGTGTGTTGTACATCCAGATATTATTAACCTAACAAATAATAGTTATTTCTTGCATCGTATTAAAGACAGCTTTCCGCGGTTATTAAAATTCAAAAATATAAGATTAAAACCAGTTTTGTTAACGAAACTGGTATTATTTCTATGGATTTATTTCAATATTCGTGGAAACTTGTTTGTAATACAATGCTAAACATGATTTTCAGTATAGCTGAGAACCGGCTCTAATCCAGCGGATATTACTCGGTTTCGAAGCCATACTGGAAAAAATACAATCCTTATACTAAAGTAACAGGATGTTTGTCTGTGTGTCTGTTTATCTGTGTGTCTGTACCAAAGGATCTCGCTAACCGCTGAACCGATTGGTTCTCCTTAACAGGGTAGCTTCTCATAGGTCCCGGGAAGGTTTATAACTATTTTCTTGAGGGGTGGGAAACCCTAAACCCCCCCTCCCCAAAAAAAAATTTTTTCGCCCCCCAATTATTTTTTTACTTTTTCTTTTAAAATCTAAAATAAGAAATTGGGGTATTAAATTCGACTCTCTCCTCCTCAAGTAGCCGCTAGATGTATATAAATGAATAGAAATCATATTTTTAACAAAATGCAAATTTCAAACCTTAGAAACAACGATGAGAAAATATGATTAAGATTTTCATGATTCTTTACATTCTGAAATCCATTCTTCAGAGTTTTATACTTTAATTTGATAACTCTTGCAGTATTACAAACTATCTGGTATACATCACTTGCTGAACTTTTGTTTCCTAAAATAATGAATTTAGAATATACGTAGATATATTGACAAGGGAAAAATTTGTCGTTAATTTAGGTTGCTAACATGGACCTCATTTATTAGTGAGTTCGTTTATCCAGTAAGAGGGGATGTGGTAAAGTAAGTGGATGGAGGGTTTGGAGAGTACATGAAAATCTGCTGCAAAATCCAAGTAATAATACATCGATTGTTTTAGTTTATTTGCAGGCGTTAGTAAGATTTTAATGATAAATATAGAATGTGTATATCCCCTCTTTCTTTGGGCCAATAGGAAAACATTGTATAAACATTCCGAATATTTCATTGGCTAGAAATTTTGGTAGGAAAGGGCTCTGCTATTCTATGGCCACGTTATTAATCATCCAGTTCCGCCATTTTACTGGGATGGAAAATACAAATTCAAATTTTGTTTAACTCACTTTTTAAATTTCCTTCTATAATACCTACTTACCCACTTCCCTTTCTTTTTAGCTCAGAATGACAAATATTTTTCCCGATTATTAGACAATAAATTTGATTTCATTTGGAATACCTGGCAAAGCAATGAGGAACAGATCATCCGCCTCCCGCATAAATCCCACGTGGATCAGCTGATTTCCTAGGATAAGGCTGCAGGAACGGGGATATGTCGTCGTCATTTCAGCAATTGCATGGCTCAGTGTTACAAACATACCGCGAACCTAAAAGTTAAAATGTATTCGTGAGTATAACTTAAAATCTCTAAAACGGCTTCAAAAGTATATTTGATATCAGGAAAGACTTAAATTTTAATTGTGTAATTATTTATTAGTAAATTACATATGTATAACATCCGTCAAAAAAAAGCTTAAAACCATCACAGGACCAGCAGGTATATTCTCTGAAGAAATCCGTTCAGTGTTTACTAAGATATTTAGCTTCAAACAGACAGACAAACATCGTTCTACTTTGTATTATGGGGATAAAGCCATTACCTGACTAATTTTTGACTGTCTATTTAGTGGATACTGATAAACAATACTGTCTTCCTCACTTCTGGAGAGGAACATGGCGGCAAAGGTGAAATGCCGCAACATGTTATGAATGTCTCCAGGCGAAGGACCCTAAAAAATAAAGTGTACAGGAATGTTAAATAAAACATTGGTGCTTTTAAACAAAGTGCCTATTGAGCACTCATAACCCCACTCCATTATTTTTAGAATTAATTTGAAAATAGGGGGGGTTGGGGTTCAGGACATCTAAACTTTTGTGAGAGTGTAAAATGAGGGGTTTTAGGTATCAGGTTTGTGACTGTCATAATATAGGTGTTCTGAAGCAGTTTAAAATGACACTCTGTTAGAAACGTGTAAAAAAGTAATAAATAGGAATTGGTGTCTCTGGCTACAATTTGTCCTATTTCTTAGATTAACAATGACTTCACTATCTGAGTAGTCTCCAATTTTTTTACCTGTCCAGTAGCAAGCTTGAGCATGGAGGGAAGGGTGAATATCCCGGCCTCCTCCCCACTGGCAAGAAGGTTGACAAGCTCAACTGACCGCTGCACCTTCAGCTTCAGCTTGGAGGAAGATCCTGCGCGGGTCAGCACGGCATCAATATTGTCCAGGCTAACCTGTTTGGAATTAAATTGAAATTGGTGACAAAATATGTTAAATCCAAATTATTAAGTAACAAAAATAAAGGAAGTAAGACAAGAGAAGTAATGTCTGATTGAGCCAATAGGAGAATCGCATTGGAATGCTTTCGTCTGCTAGTAATGTTCCTTCTTAGATTTGACGAAAAAAGGGTTCAGGCTATGCTTCCATTTTAATATTTCTATTGTAACAAATTAATAAATATCATACTTTGGGGTTTATTTTAGTATTTTGGGGCCTTCATCCCGCATTGCCTATTTATTCTTTTTTGTCTACAAGATTTTTTTGTGTTTTGTGAGGTTTTTATGACAAGAAGACGTTTACTTTAGGGAAAAGACAATGGACGTTATATTGATATACACCCACAATGAGAATAAACAAGATTACCCCTTTTGTAGATTACAATAAGTGTTTGAAACGTTTTGATACTTAATTTAATGAACCAACCATTCAAAATATAATTTAAGTCATCAAACTTGTCAAGCTAACGAATAAGAAAACGTTATTATAAAACTTTTGGGACTAGTGTAATAAACAGTCCACTGTCCCCTCTCTCCCAGTGTTTACTTTGAAAATTTAATGAAGTAAAATACGTGTATTCATAAAATAAATTTTGTATAAAATTATGAAAAGATTTTGAAAAATGAGACAATACAAAAGTTAAAATATTTGATAAGAAAGAAATATTGAAGTAGAAGAGTGATACTTTCCTCCAGGGCGTAGACAGGGGGATTAAAAAAAAAATAGAAAAATGATGCTTCTGTTTGAATTCATTCTGCATTCATGTGCTATTAGTTAATGATTAATTTTAGAGTCAAGTTTGTAGGTAAGAATATCCCACCCCCCTCCCTCCCCATCCAAACTATGGGTTGGGTGGGTTAGGCTGCTGCCCATGAAAATAGGTCAAATCCTATTCAAGTCCTAAGTCTTACATATTCTTTTATATCTATGTAAAGCTGAGGGAACTCTAAATCCAAGACTAGACTATTTAATTTTAAGGAGTTTGCCTAATGTATAGTCAAATCAAACATCCTGGGATAATTAACTAAAGCAGTGTATCTTTTTTCTGTCCATACACTAATAGTATCAGATAAAGTAGCACTCAAGAAGAGTAGGGGGGATAAAGTCACTCAAAAATTAGCCACGTGACGTCATAAAAACGAGGGATTATCCATCTCTTTTATATTGTTTTTCTTTCCCACTTCTCCTCTCATCTCCCTCATTTTTATAACGTCACGTGGCTGATTTTGAGTGACTATCTCCCCGCTACTCAAGAAGACAACCAACCAGATTGCATGACCTTTGTCCAAAAGTCCTAACTGTACATTGAATTAATTGCTCCTGTTTAAAAGCCAAGGTATTTCCCATACTCCTAAACGTCATCCATAGCAATTGAATTTCCGTTTAATGTCTTAAGGATGACACGGTTAATATTTGATCCCAACAATACAAAAAAGTAAACTTTAAAGTGAATAAAAAGACTACCCCCGTTTGCGCGCATGGTCTCTCCCAATTCTTTCATTTTTATGCTCTCGAAGGAGTCAAATATTGGTGTTTCTGTATTATGCTAAATATACAGATTTTAGGTTTTAAATACAAAGCCTTTATTTTCAATAATAAAGTAACTAGAATATTAAATCTATTAGTGCATTCGTCGCAGGTATTATTTAAGTTTATGACACTCACACAAAAAGATTGTTAGGTAAGAGAAAATAAATACTGTACACCAAAGAAGTCCAAGCTTTTTTTTAGTTTCAAAGCTTTGATGGGAGTAATCCAATGTATTTTTTTTCATTTTGTCGTGGGGGTAAATAAGGGGTTTTAAAGTTTGAGGGAGGTAGACACCTTTTACCCCATCCCCCTTCCCGTCTATGCTATAAACTTTTGTGCTAACTTTAGGGGTGTAGAGGCGCCCGTTATCAAAATTTTTACCTTAGTTACCACTACAGAATTTTTTATGGGGTGGTATTACCACCCCCATACCCTCGTCATTCTACCTACTCGGGCGTTAAAGAAATCTTAAGATTTTTAAATGTGGCTATTTAACAGTTTTGTATAGACATATTAAAATTTTTCATTGACGTCATGCAAAAAAAAAGAGAGATTCATTAAATTAATGTCACTATTTTAATGATTACAATTAACAGTTTTAGATATTTACCATAAAATAAACTAATTTTAGTACTTATTTAATACATTTTAAGTACTGTTGTACAGTAAAATATATTTTCATTATACATCTACATTATAATACAAAAAAAGAATTATATCTGTCCGTCCGTCTGTCCGTCTGTCCCTTAAGATCTCGGTAACCACTAAACCGATTGGATTCTACTGGATATACCTACTGGTCCTGTGGTGGTTTTAGGCTATTTCTTAGAGGGTGGGACACCCCCCCCCCCCCAAAAAAAAACTAAAAAATCCCCCTCAATTTTTTTTATTTTTTGGAGCCTTCGGCTTAAAAATATTTTTAAATTACCTCTTGGGGCAAAGCCCCTAGAGGCTAGGGGCGAAGCCGCTAGTTTTTTTATAATGTATAATGCATTTTTTTTATATTAAAAAGTCTGCTTAATGAATTTTATAAATAAAATTTTGACGTATCTGGCTTAAAAATAATTTGGTGTTATAATATTGGCTTTGTTGTGATCAGGGAGGGAGAGTGCATTGGCCTGTAGATTACACTGATACCCAGAAAAATATTTTTTATTCGTTGGCTTTAAAACTTTAGGTACTGTAAGTAAATTTTGATTGGCTGGTTCATTTTTTCACATTAGAGTAAACTCTAGCGGGAGTAAGGGTAAATAACTGCATCTCCCCATCCCAACCGCCTTGTGCAACCTGTCTATTGGGTCATTGAAAATCAATCAATGGTGTCGCTTATATTAACACAGCCAAGAAGCAGAAAATAATTTAGAAGCAGACTAAAGAGGTCTTTGAAAAAAGGAGGGAGGTAGTTGTCTGTATATACATTAGGGCAGGTTCATATCGGAATTAGACAAGGGGATATGCAACAGATAAAATTAACCTTAAAAACATTTCTGACCGAAAAAGAATTTTAATAATTGAGTTTTAGAACGCGACCACTAAAAAATATATTTGATTACTTATTAATATGCAAAGACGACATTCAAATTTTTTTTTGAATCAGAACTATGGCTTCATGGTGCTCCCAGGAAAGGCCTTGAGAGCCGAATCAGGAACTTTTGTCCGTTTCAAAATATCTCGTTCCTAGCCTTAGAAATCACTAAAAAAACACAATTTTTTAAGGTTTATTGAGAATTGTCTAATTTGTAGAGGTTTTTTAGATTTTCTCAGGCTAGGAACGAGATTTTTTGAAACGGTCAAAAGTTCCTGATTCTTCTCCTCAATGCCTTTCCTGGGAGCACCATGAAGCCATAGTTCTGATTCAAAAAAAATTTGACTCCCATTTACAAATAGCTATACAATTGAATGTCTGGTCGTCAGCGGTTTTAAGACTTAGGATAAATTTTAAATCATCCAGAGGTGTATTATATTCATACAAATCATTTGCAGATCCCCGCTTTGGCCTCAGAAAAAAAAATGTCCAAAATCGACCCACCCTAATATACATCTATAATATAGATCTGTTTTTTAAGTAAGTTTTGATTGGATGGTTCATATTTTCAACCTATAATATTTATATGCAGAAGGGGATATTTTGTTCATAATCATTCGGAATGTGGATCAATTTATCGTTCATTGTCCTATCCTTTATAATCCCAGTGTTTTTAAAGCATGATAAAAAAGCGCTGGAAAGTGTCATGAGTGACGTCATAAAAATTTGTCTATTATAATTATCTTTTTTTAGAGGTTTTTCCCACTTCTCCTCTCATCCCTCCATTTTAGACTTATTTTTATGACGTCACACATGACACTTTCAATGTTAAAAGATAAACTCCCCTCTCTCTCTGTCTGTCTGTATGTACATATATCTGTTATTTAAGTTTTCTTCACATAGTTGAATCAATGATACCCGGCCATGTTCAAAACTTTGTAAAATGACGTTTTAATCTTAAAATTCAGCTTATACTAATAACAAAATTAATTCGAAAAAAATCACGAAACCTGTACGTGGTTTTCAGCTGTCGTTGGAAAGCAACATATAGTAAAATTGACGACCTCTCCATTTGCCCCCAAAATATTAATTAAGATTTATTTCACTTGTTGGTTATACCTTATATCTCCTTAAAATTACTATTTTGGGGAGGCATAAGTACCTCTGTTTTAAAATCTTATTAATGTTCACAATCCTCCCCAAAACCCTGTTCACGCTACTGACATAGCAAATCAAATATACAATACCTGTTGTCCGTCGACAGATCTTATCCAGTCACCAATTCGCAGTCTATCCCTGTTAAATCAAAGTACATTGCATAGTTGGTATAGTACAAAAATACCTTAGTACTTTATATAATAGGATAGCTTTAAATAAGTTAAATGTGTTTAAAACAAGGCGAAGCATTGCAATCAAAAGGAAGGACAAACTAACAAAATTTATAATGGAGTGTCAGAACATAATTTCTTGCAAAATTACGTAAATACAGGATACTGATTTTAGTTTTATGATTTAATAGTATAGATGCTTTACTTAAAATATTGGACTTTGTTGTTCTTAGAATCATTATCCAAAAATCAGATGAATAGGATAATTATATCATACATAATTTTGTTGTCCAAAAAGTTAAAAAGCAGCATATTTGAAATGAACGTTTGGACTTTCTGGTAACGATTATAGAGTTGCTGTTATAGAAATTCTCGTGCTAAGTTTAAATCGATATAGTTAAATTTTAACATAAATAAATTAACGAAAAGAGCTGTAAGCAACGGAAATATTGACGGACAGACCCTAATTATAAAAAAGGCTAAACTCTTTTAATAAAATATAGAAAATGCCAATTATGTAAATTTTAGTGAATTTTTAGCTCAGTATATATAGGGACATTTTCGAACAAAAAAAGCACTTATATTATTAAGCATTGAATTAAATGATGAATAAATTCTGTTTACCTTATTTTACTAGCTGGGCTGTTTTCTAGAATACCACGAATGATAACTCTTGTGTCTCGGTATGTTGCATCCTCTAAACTATTATCTCCATTGCCTAAACAATTATTCATCTATTATACTCTAAACTATTATCTTCATTGCCTAAACAATTATTTATCTATTATACTCTAAACTATTATCTCCATTGCCTTACTGATTATTCATCTTTTATACTCTAAACTATTATCTCCATTATCTAAATGATTATTCATCTATTAAACTCTAAACTATTATCTCCATTGCCTAAATGAGTATTTATCTATTAAACTCTAAACTAATATCTCCATTGCCTAAACAATTATTTATCTATTATACTCTAAACTATTATCTCCATTGCCTAAACAATTATTTATCTATTATACTCTAAACTATTATCTCCATTGCCTTACTGATTATTCATCTTTTATACTCTAAACTATTATCTCCATTATCTAAATGATTATTCATCTATTAAACTCTAAACTATTATCTCCATTGCCTAAATGAGTATTTATCTATTAAACTCTAAACTAATATCTCCATTGCATAAATTATTATTCATCTATTATACTCTAAATTATTATCTCCATTGCCTTACTGATTATTCATCTTTTATACTCTAAACTATTATCTCCATTATCTAAATGATTATTCATCTATTAAACTCTAAACTATTATCTCCATTGCCTAAATGAGTATTTGTCTATCAAACTCTAAACTAATATCTCCATTGCCTAAATTATTATTCATCTATTATACTATAAACTATTATCTCAATTACCTAAAAAATAACTAATCAATAATACTCTAAACTATTATCTCCATTGCCTAAATTATTGTTCATCTATTATACTCTAAACTATTATCTCCATTGCCTAAATTATTATTCATCTATTATACTATAAACTATTATCTCAATTACCTAAAAATAACTAATCAATTATACTCTAAACTATTATCTCCATTGCCTAAATTATTATTCATCTATTACACTCTAAACTATTATCTCCATTGCCTAAATTATTATTTGTCTATTATACTCTAAACTATTATCTCCATTGCCTAAATGAATATTCATATATTATTTATACTCTAAACTATTATCTCCATTGCCTTACTGATTATTCAGCTTTAATACTCTAAACTATTATCTCCTTTACCTATTATCTAGCCAACTTTTAGGAAACTGGGATGGATTCTTAAAAAAAAAATAGGGCCGCTTAGTGAGGCAAAATTATTTTTGTGAAAAATCTTCCAAAATTGCATAAAAAATCTACAAAAATTAAATAAAATCATAAAAGGGCTATTAACATAAGATTTTGTTCCATTTTTGTAGATTTTTATGTGATTTTGGAGGATTTATACAAAAATAATTTTTTAATTCTGGTTGCGCCCCTAGCATGTAGAGGATCTGTATTTAAGGAGTAATGAGTAGCCTTTAACCATCCCAAGACCTATTTAAACCTCGCATTAAAATGGAGATCTAAATCGGTTTAGTAAATAAAGAGATTTTAACAGAAAAAGAAAAAAACCTTACTACTGAATATAGTACTTGTTGCTTTACCCCTAGCTTCTAGGGGAGAGAGGGGAGGCGAAGAAAATAGCCTAAAACCAACCCGAGACATTTCTAAAGCTTCCATGAAAAATACAACCTAGTCAGGCCTGCAATTTTAGGGATCTTTAGCTTCAGACTTCAATCATTATTACTTTATGTTATAGGAGGATATAGGATATGGTTATGTGAAAATATAATTAAATAGTTTTGATTCATTAAAAATAATCTTTTGTTAAAGAGAAGAATTTTAGTTTTAATTTACTAATTGAGATAAATTCAAAGAATCTCTTGCTGTTATTATCAGCACATAAAAAAAAAGAATTTTTGTATTCTTATTGTCGATGTAAATTTTAGGTATAATAATGGCATGTTGATGAGATGTCAGAACTTTACACTTTCCCTTAATCAACCAAAAAAGTTGATAGGAATAACAAGATTGTATGTTACACTATGCTTATAGATTTCACATGATTAATACATAGTATATTCTTTTCAATTAATTCTAATTCTATGTATCTATCTAGTGGCTATGCCACTAGAGGCTTCTAAGGGCATGTGAGGGAAGAGGAGAGGGCTCGACTCTATTAATTTTAAAAAGAAAAAGAAAAAAATATATATAAAAATCTATAAGGATAACATAAGAAGGATTCTCAAAATATCTTTTATATCTGCCTAGAAAATCATATTTCCTCTTTGGCATATTTGACAGACGGACGTATAAAAATTTGAAATTGTATATCAGCTCCGCTACTCAATCATTTTTATTGTGGGGGTCTCTAACCCTGCGGGGCAATCCCCTAACTCAATATAACCTAACCTAATATATTCTATTAAAGGCCATTTTTAAAATACGACGTATCGCGCCTTAAGGGGCGTTGCCACAAAAGGGACTATACCCATTTAATCATTCTAAATCAGCAGGAAACGAGTTGATAACTAAACTCTTTACCTGTAACTATTCCCAGCCTATCTTCCATCAGGTTGGTCCTGCTATCAGAACAGATAAAAAATGGTCAAAACTTTTATTTAGCATTCAGATTGAAAAAACATTTTAATATAAAAGTGTGGTAATATATTGCAAAACAGCAATAATATAAATCAATAATTATGCGGGTTGAAAAAATAGCCTCAGGACAAAATAGCCTCCCAAGGAAAATAGCTTCAACTGACAATAATCATCATGGCCGCAGCGCTCGGCCCCCAGCCATACAACCTAACCTAACCTTACCTAAAAAAAAAATTTTTAATATTAAAAATGGTAAAAATCTAACAACAATTTTTTTTCAAAATCCATGAAATTCTATACCACCCATAGGCGTCCAGGGGTGGGGGTAAAGGGGTGATTACCCCCCCCCCCCCCCAAATGAATTTGGTGGTGGGCACCGTAGGCACCCCCAAAATTTTGGATTTTCAATTTTTATTCCCCCCCAAAAAAAAAAATTCCTCTATAAAATAAAGATTACTCCCCCCAAAATTTTTATTTTCAAAATTTTACCCCCCCCCCCAAATAAAAAAGCTTGGACGCCCCTAATACCACCTATGTATAAACTATTTTTATGTATTGAGGCTATTATGTCCGAGGCTATTTTGTCCAAGGTCCAAGGTTTTTCTTGGGTTAAGGAGAAACACGAACATAAAAAAAAAGAATCAAAATACTTCCTTACTAGCACAATCTATCTAATCTAACCATTTCAAAGATTTGTAATGAACATCATTGAACAATTACAACCTACCGAACTTAAGGGTAATTCATAACAATCCTATTATATAAAGTAGTAAGGGTTTTTTGTCTGAATTTTAAGATTTCGACAACTACTGAACCGATTGTATTTTTCATTTTAAGGAAGCTTCATAAGCATCTGGAGTGGTTTTAGGCTATTTTATTCTCCAAATTAAAGTCTTGGGATGGTTTTGTGCAATTTTCTAAACAAACCCTCTTGTTGCAAGGGGTGCAGCACCTAGTTTAATAAATAAAGCGGATCAATTTCCAATATATAAAAAAATAATAAAATAAGATCATATAAAAAATAATAATTTTAGTATTAGATTTGAATTTATCTGATTTGCCTGTGTGTTGATCTCCTGCTGGGTTGTTGTCTGATCCTGACATCAACAAGTTCCACGGGGTTGGCACCCTCAAAGAATGATTCAAATGTTTTGATCTGTCCGTATGTACTGCTGTCACCATCACTTGACTCATTCTAAAATAATATAGAGCTGGATCTTTAAATCATTTCAATGGTGCGCTTAATCAGGGTGCGCAGAATTTCAGCCAATCACAGCGGCACATTTCGTGAAAGAATAATATAGAGCGTATACATGAATTTAAATGGGGTGTGTTTTTATTCAGTGGGGTGTTGACAACCGAAGATGATTACAGTCCCTCAACAGATTATGACGTCATACGATAAAATAACCAATAAGAGGCCAGCAACACTTTACCTTTAACTAGATCCGACCGAGAAAAAAATCAACCGCTTCGCGCGCAATTAAAACAATTCCTTTGATCATCTCGGCTCTTTCATAGTTTACCTGAGAATGGTGAATACTAAGTTCAGGTTTATCTTTCCTTCTGACAAGTCTGGAGAGAGCCCCGGGCTTCTTAGTTTTACCACTTCTAATATCATTAATAACATTAAACATTTTAATATATTTTAAAAGTAAAAGTGTACCCATTATTATACACAAACACATATTAGATAAAATAATTCCTATAGAATATACGTGGATATTATGACAGGGGAAAATTTCTCGTTTATTTAGGTTACAAATATGGATATCATTTATTGGCCAGTTTGTTCATCCAGTAGGAGGAACGGGGATGGGGTAAAATTTGTTGATAGGGAGGGGGGGGAGTTATTTTAGCCAGATACAAGTTTCACTTTATTAGAGTACATGATAATCTGGTGTTTAAGATCCAAGAAATAATAGATCCTTAATCAAAATATATTTTAAGAGTAAAAGTGCACCCACTATTATACACAAATACTCGTTAGATTATTAGGTTCAGTTGAGATTGATAAAATTCATTTAAGGTGACGTCCAAATTGTACCCGTATTGTCATCCGCCGTTAGGCTTGGCTGTAGTTATAGGTTGGAATCCCGTGTGACTGTAATCATTATGAAACCCTTTTAAATTATCACAGCTAGGCCTTAACCACTTTGGGGTTTTATTTGAATAAGTTAAGATGAGTACTATCTTTCTCCTGTAAGTATTTTTTCAGTCAAATTCTCCTAATAAAAAATATCATACATTACATGAGTAAAATAAACCTTTTTTGAAAATACGTGAAATACTGAAAGGCACATTTTTTTTTTTAAATATATAACCTTTAAAAAGATTCTCTCCTATAAAAAAATATTACATATATTACCTTCTAAAGATTAATTAAATTTTTTTGATAAGAACATAATTGTTTGAAAAATCTTTTTAACTTTATAACATATAATTAGATAAATCTTTTTATAAGTTAATTTTAAAATGAAAACATAAATCTCAAAAGAGATAAAAAAAAGGTAAATTTGTATCCTTATTCTTAGTATAAAATTTAAATTCTTTTTCAAATTAGAATGTTGAAATTATTTCAAAACATGTTTTATATTTCATACTTAAGTATACTATCACATCTAATCTAACCTAACCTAATCGAACCTTTAACAAACTAGAGTCATACTTCTCTTTTAACATTAAAAACTAAGTGTAGGAGATGATTAAATCTTATAAAATATTGTTTTTCAAAAAGCTAAAAAATCATTATGTTTAAACTGGACTTAGAGACTTTCTGGTGATAATTATAAAGTTGCTAGATTATTCTTAATTATACCTAACTATTCCAGGAACCATGGGATTGGACATTTCTATTAGGACAGATTGACATTAACACTTTCTGTTATAAAGGGGAGGGGGACGGATGTGTTACTTTTTTAAACCAAGGAAACCCCTTAAAAAAGATATGGATAATAGACGTATTTTCCTCTGTCCCACAAAAAAAGCTTCGCTTTTGAAAAGACGTAAAATAGTTAAAATGTTTAATTTTCCTGTTTTTGAGAGGAATTTCAGGTGAGGCTGTAAACTCTGGCATGGGTTGAATGTGGAAGACCTCCCCCTGGGGGTCTATCTCAGCCTCCCAGTCTGACTCATAATCACTTTTATCATCATCAACCTTGTACACACCATTTTCTTTTTCTACAGCCAAGTTATCTTGTCTTAAGGCTATAAAATCCACAAATGTATCCACTCGATCAAAGAAAAAATGTTGTGTTGTTTTAGTCGCGACCATTTATTAAAAATAGTCGACAATAAACCATTGTTATTGTATGTCGACACAATAGCATTTAGATTTTAAAGAGTTGCCATATTTTTTTTTCAAATTTATTGTATTTTTCTCTACAAGAGACAATTGCAGAGTACAGGGACAATTCTAACAGTTCATATTTGAGGAGTATTAAAATCTTCAAGTAAAAAAGTTTTAGTGTCATAAATCAGGGAGTAAGGGAGGGGACAATGGGTAATAAATTCAATTAAAGAGTTCTAGTTGAAAAGCAATGAAATCCAGATTTATCCAAAAAATTTTACCAAAATTGTAAAGGGATCATGGTAATATAATTTAGAACAAAATTAGATCTAAGAAAAAAATAATTTACTTGAAAATTAAATTACCAATACATCCCAATGTAGTAAACATTATGTAATTAATCACTAGAAAAATAGTGTTTAGAACTTCGTCAACCCTTCTCATATATTTTTAACTGCCACAAAAATTCAAGGGGTTCTTAGATTGTGTAATACATAAATATCACAGTAGAGTTTCTATACATGAAATGACATTTTCTTGGGAAAAATATTTGTTAAAACCAGCCATTTTCTAACAAATTTCTGTCTGCTATTTTGAAAACTAACTCAAGCTAGTTAGCGGGGCATTGATGCGCTAGTACACAAAGTCAGTCAGAACCTGCTGAATTCGTGCACATTCCCTTTAAGCCAGTACCCAAAGTCTTAGACTTTTAAAAATTGAATATTCGATCCATTGTCCCCTCCCTTACTCCCTGGTCATAAATAGTAAAGTTATAGGTTTTAAATTGAAAAAAAATACAGAAATATTTCACTAATTGGCGCAAAAAGAAAATGCCTGATTATCAAGTCTAGAATCAGTGTCTGCCCTGCTGCCAGCCCTACCCGCAGCTCCACTGTCTGCAGCTCTGCTGTCCGCCCGCCAATCAGATCTGTCCATCCGACTCGCCGCCAATCTTACAAGATCCTCATCTCTGTCACTATAAAAACAAGGATGACAACATCCATAAAAGCGAAGCACTGAAACTGTAGGACAAACGGACATTAACACTTATATAGTGTCAGAACTGAATAATCAGAATATAAATGTATAAGAGTTGAAGCAAAATTGTAAGTTTAAATTTGTTGAAAAACTGCTTTCTAAATCGTACCTAACTACTAAAGGAATCACCATGCAAAGTTTGAAATCAATAGGACAATTCTAACATGCCTAAATTAACTAAAAAAGCTATCCGTTTGTGACGGACGTACGGACGGACGGACGTAAGGACCGACCATAATTATAGAAAAGCTTCGCTTTTAAAAACAGGGACAGTTGGTCCAATAGTAGCAGAGTTGGTGGTTTCCCTCAAAGTGCCAGGTCGATCAAAAAAACGCTCCCCCTCCCTTATATTACAATAAATTGAAAATAAGGACGAAAGGTTCGTTTGTTGCTTTAGGTAAGGTAAGATTAGTTAACATTGGGTACAAGATATTAGTTCAAAAATAGGGGGGGTTTCTGTGCTCGATAGGCACTTAAAAGGCACTTACAGGTCAAAATTTTCAAAGGAATAGTTGCATGAAGTGCATTTAAAAGTTTGGATTGCAAGCAAAAGTTACTAGAATACCATCTAACATACATAATTTTGTATTACAATAAATAGCAATAAATAAGACACCACCAAAATAGTTCAAACAATTGAACAGAAAAAATATTCAGTTCACTAAATTTAAGTTTAAATGCACTTCGTGCAACTACCACTTTGCCGCTAAAATGAACCAATCACATGTCTCCTTCTCAAAGTACCAACATGATTGGTTCATTTTAGCGGCAAATATCCAAATTTGTTTTATTGAACCGAATTATGCCATCAAACCAAAGACATGAACAAGTGGTTATTATTCCCATTAGTTTATATATGATATATATATAACTAACATAACTTTATATTTAAATAAAACAGTAAACTATTATTCAGTAATATACGCAAGGGGTTAAACATTAGACAAGGTAATTTTGCTAAATTGTGGAGTAGGTTTACTACTAAACCAGCGGTTATATATATTTCATCTTTTGATAATAATTACCTAATTAAGTAAAAAAAAATCTTTTGTTTAATCTTATGAAATTATTCAATTATTTTTTTCTTCGTTTATTATGCATTTCAATTCATTTGAAATTAGAGTGAAAAGCATAGCTAAAAAATAACAAAAAAAATTAAGCAAGATTCAATTAATTTGACTTTAATAACGAAAAATTGTATTTGGAATCATAGATATGTATCATTGTATATCTATCAAAGAAATATATGTACCTTTTAAATCTAGGTATACCTTCATTAAGGAATAGATTAAACTTTAAGAAAAATTAAATATGTTGAAAAATCTCAAAAAAAAAAATTTTTAAATCATCTGATAATTTTGTAAAACTAATTGGTATCTTTCTGAAGATTGCGAAAGCACGAAACATGAAAGTTAAAGATGAATAAAATTTGATTACAAAAGCGTTATTTCCTTTATAGAATATCTGAAGATATAGGTCTACCAATCATATATGTGATTTTTTCTAAAATCTTACCTTTCATCATTGATTGATTGATGGCTGGTGTCCCACTTTCTTAACTTGCCACCAGGTGGTGCTATACTCACCCCTCTGTCCTCACCATCCATGTACAGGTGGGATACCTCACCACCTTGATGGATTTATCATTACTTGGATATTACACAGGATTATCATGTACTATAATAAAGTTAAACTTGTAGACGGCTAAAAAAAAGATGTCCCACCCACCCCCTTTACCTAATCCTCTCCCCCTCCCTACTGGATGAATGAACTGACAAAAAAGTGATGTTTATGTTAGCAAGCTAAATTGACGACAAATTTTCCCCTGTCATAATATCTATGTATATTCTATATACATTACCATCTTTATTGACAACACTTTAGGAATGAAAGTAAAATACTAGTAAAGGCCGATAACACAAATGCCAAATGTTCGTTTGTCTGTCTGTTTATCTTTCAGAAACTTATTGTGGGAAACGGGATTTTTTCAGAAGCTTTTTAAGATAATTTATTAATAATAATGTAAAATTTTATTTTTTTTACCTGCGTCAGCTTCATTATGATCCATAATCTGATGTGCAGATCTGACAGAATTATCCTGGGTAGGACCTGGAGAACTGAATGCCTGCTGCTGGAACTGTCTCCCTGTCTCAGGTATACTGTGCAGCCGTCTGGCAGCTGGCAGCGGTTGCTGCTGCTGCTGCTGGCCACCATCATACGGAGGACCAAGGTTGCGTAGCTCATCAAAGTTGGGGCTATGTGTCTTTAAAACGATAATCATTGACTATTGATTTACATTTATATGATAAATTTTCGGCTTTTTTTCAATATGCCTAGTAGAGCAAACCCCCTTTTCCCTACTCCCATATTTGAAATTAAATTGAAAATAAGGGCTCAGCTTTATGTCTGATTGTTTATTACTTTCGGTAAGAATAGGTTAGACTATTTTGTGTACTGGGTAGTCCCGTATGGTTAGGGGCCCTCACAGAGGGGAATTAACTAACCCCTCTCCTTTCTTAATTCAAAATATTTTTTTTTTTTTAAAAGGAGGGGAAATTAATCTTTAAAAAGTCCATATAAATCTTTTAATAGATTAATAGAATGGATATTGCAACTAGATCAGACAGGATCCTAATCCTGAAGAGCCTTCTCGAGTCTATCAACATGGGAAAAAAGTCTCAGATTATCCCTTGTAGCTTGGGTCTTGAAACATCCTAGGTGAGGGGGTGGGCTGTTCATTCACCTCAATAACCCGAGGCACATCATTGTAATCCTGATCTGATGAATACTGATACTGTGGCTGCACTAGTTTGGCCCCCAACGGGCTTTGCGACCCATAATTTTGTTGGGACCTCATAAATTGTGGAGTGCCTGATGATTTTGGACTGCCATATCTATCTACACCCTCAGACAAGCTAAGGGCTTGTACTCCTTCGCTTATATTAGAATCATTAAAGTCACTTTCATTTTGTCGGGGAAAATAGTGCGGATTCTGTCCGCTAGATGGATAAATATTTTGTTGAATTCTCGAAGTTGGCGTTGAGGTAAAGTACTGGTGGGGAGAGTTTCTTTGTTGAGATAAAGCTTGTGAAGGCAGTGACATCATTGGTCGTCTTTGTTCTGTCACAAATTGTTGATTTTGGCCGCCGCTGGTATATGACCTTGGTGGAAATAACTGCTGCGGTTGATATTGACCGCTTGGTGGCAGCTGTTGACCTGCATTGGATATAACAGCTGTTGGAGGTTGATATGGTGGTGGAACATTTGAAGGAGGTGGCCTATATTGCTGTTGATTATACATCTGTTGGTTAGGCTGATTAAAATATTGTTCATGAGCAGGACGAAACTGCTGCGGCTGTTGGCCTCGAGGCATTTGCTGTTGTGCTTGTGGCTGATAATGTCTGCTCTGTGGCGGGGGATAAACTTGCTGAGGTGGATAATATGAATTACTACTGTCACTGGCAGAAAAAGAAGGATATCTCTGAACATCACCTGTCCGAGAGGCATGATGACCTGGAGCCTGCTGCAGCTGATCCTGCAGGTAGGATGTGTCCAGGTCAGAGCTTATACCTGGCTCCAACTCTGAGATGTATGCTGGCAACATGTAGGCCTGGTAGTGAAGCTCATTCGGGTCTTGAGCATTCTCTTGTTGTGGTGATGGCTGATAATGACCTTCTCTTGACATTATAACTAATTTTTAATAACTTTTTTACTTGCTTACATCTGAAACCAACTAGAATTTCTAAACCAATAATTGATATCTATTTAACCCATCGCATTATAGACAGCTTTCAGTAGATATTAAAATGAAAAATTATTAGATGAAAACCAGTTTTGTTTGACCCGAAGAGCCGAATGTCTGGTCTAAAAAAAACTGGTATTAATTTTATCCCTTTAATCTTAATATTCGTGGAAAATTGTCTGTAATAATGCTGTGGTTCTAATCCAGCGGATATCAATCCGTTTAAAAGCCATACTGAAAAAGTTATAGAAATATTATACCATGAGTTTGAATTTAATAAACTTTTTAAACACTTAGAAATTTTCCAAAGTAAAAAAAATCTTTTCTTAAAATATATCCATGCTAAAGAGATTCTAACTAGTATCACAATTCATGCTATGTTTGTTTATAATTTTTTTAGAAAAAAAAGAGATTAAGACACTAAAAACATAATTTTTTACAAATATTAATAATAAAAACTATCTTTTTAATATATACTGTAAAAATTAAGTTATTACTATTCAAAAAAACAAATACACTTTACCTAAATCATTAGGAAAGATTTTAAGAATTTACTTTTAAAAATGAAATAAGCTTGAAATATTGTGATTATAACTGCTTTCACCTAGGCCACTGTTTTCATCTACACACATACGTACGTTAATACGTCTGCTAAACCAAGTAGTAAGCGTAAATCTGACGCACACCCCGCGCTAGCTACAACCAACAGGTTTCTTCCCGTCATAGACAAATAATAAATATAATTTTTAATTGTAAAATATATGAGTCTGTTGCAGAGACGTCCAAGGAAGGGGGAAAAGGGGTTTATACCTCCCTCAAACCTTTTAAACCCCTCATTTTACCCAACTCAAAATTAAAAGCTTGGACGTCCCTGTTATGTGCTTCGTAATAAAATAAATTTAAAATAAAAAATACCTCGATTGTATTCAAACGAATAGCACATTCACTCTCCGTCTTGGAGGTGGTTCGAATATCGGCTCTAAAAGCGTCCAAATAAAGGTCATTAAAAGTTTCCTATGTCAGATGCACATCATAAATATTAAGATAATATGGGGAATGTCTTAGCCAAGACAGACGTAGCTCAATACCATGCACAGTTAGTACAATCTACTTTTCAAAGCGTTTGATGCTAAAAATCGATTAAAAAGCAAACAAATCGGTAATTATATAAGATTTATATATTTTAACAAATTAGGCGGGTTTTTTTTATCTGGTCGAAAACTATAAAAGTTTTTTAACCTTCTAGCCTGTAGGAATTTCTTTTAAATACACTAAACATTGTGTTTTACCTGATCTCTAGATGATCAATTTAGGATATTTAATATCATTAGGCTGAGCTACAATTACAATGTCTTTAGTTTGGGGTTATTAAGGGTTATCTTTTAATATATCCGAAAGTTTTATTCATTATTAAACCATTCAAATATGTATTGACCTAGAGATTTTATTTAACATGTAAGTATGTTTAGGATATATGGTTTTAAAGATTTTGTC
This sequence comes from Acartia tonsa, assembly GCF_053477335.1. Lineage (NCBI taxonomy): Eukaryota > Metazoa > Arthropoda > Copepoda > Calanoida > Acartiidae > Acartia > Acartia tonsa. Next base: position 52,182,395 of record NC_137263.1, on the reverse strand, counting down.
TCTAAAAGGTTATATCTAAATTTTTGACCTACTTGGTGCCTCTAAAATAATCTCTCTATACAATAAATATAGATTTGAAAAATTTTAATAGTCTAAGTTATAATTAATCTATGAAATGGTCTAAAGACCGGCATGAAATTTATACAAAACTATGGCTTAATTTCATAGTTGCTTTGCTCAATATAATTACAGTTAAAATACAGTTCTTTTACTCCAAATAAAGTAATGTTACTATATGTACAGAAATGGTTTAAGAAACATCATATACCCATGCAGTGGTGGTATCCCTACCCCTTTTTATTGCATCCCTTTCCCCCTTTTTCCTATATCCCCTTAAATGCACCTAATGGCTTGATGAGTAATAATACTTAGATTGGGAAAGCTAAAGGGTGGTATTTTACGAGTAGGGGGGGGGGGGGGATTATTAGGTAAGAACAGCAGAAAGAAAGTCGGGGAGGTAGGAAAGGGTGTGGAGAACGGTGTCCACAAAATGTAGAAAAAACTTACTCAGCTGAAGAATATTAAGGATAATTTTAATGTACATTATAAACATCAAACATGTCTTTTCTTAATATGTAACATTTGAATTTTTTAGGTTAGGTTGTGTAAAAGGTTGTTTTAAAGGTAATAACCCGCAGGGATTCTAATCGGAAAACTATAAATATAATTGAAAAGATCTGTCACATTGAAACTAACGGGGGCCAGAAATTATGATTATACGAGTATGGGCGAAGCATTTTACAATAAGTCGATTACACTAGTGGCTGCACTTCTAGCAACTGAGCTCTGTATTCAAATGGGGACGGGAGGGGGGGGGGGGCAGAAAGATAGCTTAAAACCATCTCTCCACCTCTGTGAAGCCTTCCTATAATGAATAACTTACATGATTAAATCCCCAACCCCTGTTTTGATAGAGAAGAAAAATAGCCTAAAACCGCCATAAGATATGCATAAAACTCATATAAAAAGTCAAACTCAAGCAGACCCGTCATTTATGAGATATTTATACGTCAACTAAAAAACTTTACTAATTTATATTATAGCTGATAACAAGATAAAACCATTAAAAAAATTCGCAATTTTGTATGAACATCTTCTAAACCTACCTGCCTAAATTGAAGTATATAGCTAAGCCAAAATATTTTAGTTTAATAAAAACAAACCAGGTAGATGAACTCAGAGATGTACAGAATACCCCCGAAGTTTGTTTTTATACGCTCAAGTGTTAAACAGTGGCGCGGCGCCGGCGCCTGTTAAAAAAGTGACTATTTAAAAAGAGTGATTTTAAATTAAAATAGTGGCATACCAAAATGTATTTTTTGTATTTTTTTGTTAATGATAGTTTTAACTTTATGGTATATATTAATGTTTTTTTTATAAAATTGTTAATGATTAGGTAATATGCACTTCGTTAATGATATTATAGTATTAAAAAAAACTCGGTATATAAGATTAAAATATCAAGTATAATGATATATACTAGACTTTAAAACATGTCATCATGCCCAACAAAATATCTAATATGTTGTCGCTCTTGTACCGATGCAGAATGTTAATAATTTTTCTAGAAGGCAATTGCAACGGTCATATTAGTCCAAGGCGGTTTTTTTTTCATAATTAAAAAATCTGTAATTTTTAAATACTTAAAGACTAAAGGGGTAAACTCTTTACTCGTTTTAGCTAAGCTACTCTGTAACTATTGATGCCTTATGTAATTGTATATTTGTTAAATAAGGTCTATAAGTTTCTAGAAAATGAAATATATTTATTTATTGAAAGATTTTGACGTTTAAAAACGTTAATAGCATAAAATTAAAATAGTCACAAAACGAAAAATCAACATTCAATTATTAAATCTTTTAATGTACAAAAAATATTATCTTATTATTACTGCGCTACTTCAAGGAGGGGGGAGGGGGGGGGGATAGGTCAACCCTCCATTTTCAATTTTAGTTTTAAAAAGAAAAAGTAAATTAAATTGTGAGGAGGTTGGATATTTTTACATGTGCGATTTCTCTTGGAAAGGTGCAGGACAGGTACCTTCGCCCATATTAGTTATAAAACTTCCCTGGACCTATTAAAGCTTCACTGTAAAGAAGAACCAGTTTGGTCCAGCAGCTAGCGAGATCTTAACGTACATACAAACATATAGATGCATAGACAGTCAGACATCCTGTTACTTTTATATAAAGATAGTTAGAAGCAAACTAGAATTTACGGGTACACCGTGTATAAAAAATTAATTAAAGATATTAATTGAAAAATAAAAGTTTTTCATATAAAAATCATGCAATATTAATATTACTACATAAAGACTACAATAATGGATATATTATGATCGACTTGGATTCTACAGCAGATTCTCATATTCTATGATAAAGTGAAACTCGCAGCAGGCTAAAATAACGTAGCAGCCCCATTTATATTGGAATGAATATTAATTTATTAGAAATATTATAACAACTAAAATATTTTGTTGAAAATTGTCTACAAAAACCTTTCACGTTTTATTTCTGTCGCAAAAATCTACCAAAATTAAAATTTTTTCAGTCAGCCAGATGAAATATGAATTGAAATCTTATCTATACAAAAAGTAAGCTAAAATTAGGATAATAAATAAGCATCAGAAGAAATATAATCGTTCTATTGAATTGAAACTGATTAAGATAACATGGAATATTTATTTATTTATTGTAATGTCACCTCTTAATATTATTACAGTCGGCTAATATGCATCTTTATTGGCCTAATTGCCCCGCCTTTGCTGATTTTTCATTCTTGTTTGATTTTCTAATTTTATATTATGAATGGCGTAATTAAGTTATGCAGCTCATGTAACGGGTTGGATAACACATTACACACACACACACACACACACACACACACACACACACGCACACAAAAAACAAGGATGTTAACACCCAAAAAAGAAAAGGACAACAAATGAGACAAAGGGACAGACAAACATACATACACTTATGTACTAAACTTATGTATTATATAGAAATGCTACGCTTATAGAGTCATGCCTTATCACCGAATGCATCACCATTTTGAATATTAAAACAATGGGATGATTCTATCTTGTTAAAGTTGATTTTCAATGTTGTGAAAATTGACAAATGGACAATTGGAGCTATCCGTCACGCCTTAACGGACGAACGCACAGACATTTCCTAATTATTCATCAGCTGTGCTGTGCATATAAAAAAGTTCACGTACTATGATTGTAAAAATAGGAAGTAAAAGTACAAAAAAAATCATTGAACCATTCTTATAATAGATTTATTACTCTAGATGATCAGTCAGACAAAAAAAATCCGTCAAACTTAAAAAAGGAATGCCTTACAGACAAAGATTGTTTTTTATATTAAATCACATAGTACTTTACTTATCAAAAAATACGATTTTTTTAAAATATAATTTCTCGAAGGCTAGCATTATCCTTAGAAAATCAACTATTTATAGCTGGCCAATAAAATTAAAAGTAACTGCTCTTTCGTATTCAATTATGTACATTTTCTAACCAATAATATGGTCGGATTTTTCCTAAACTGAGATGGATTCTTAAAAAAAAAATAGGGTCGCTTAGTGAGCCAAATTGATTTTTTAGAAAATCCTCCAAAATCACATAAAAATCTACAAGAATTAAACAAAATCTTATGTTAATAACCCTTTTATGATCTATTTAATTTTTGTAGATTTTTATGTGATTTTGGAGGATTTGTCACAAAACAATTTTGCCTTACCAACAGTTTTGTCTCACTTTTTTAAAGAATCCACCTCTGTTTCATATTGGCTCAATAGTATCTAAACTTTCTACATTTATTATTCTTATCTTTGGTATGATAAATTCCGGAATTAAATCATGCAACAGCATTTGGCTTCACAGTAGCTGGATGTTTGTCTGTCCGTTTGTCTGTCTGTATGTTGCATGTTGTATCCGAGTGGCCAGTAAGATCTCTGAAACCCTTTACAGTTAGTCAAGTTGTTAAGCTTTAGGAATTACTGTCGAATTTACATCCATATAAACAATTTTGACAAAAAAAACATACACTGTAATTTTGCCAGTTGTAGAAACAGCCAGGATTAATTATAATTTTTTTGTTCTTGGGCAGGTTTAAGTCCATATTAACTTATTATTATTGTTTGGCTGGTTGTTAAAGTTTTTTTAGAAGAATTTTTTGCGGACATGACACGTACAAGCGTTTTGGCCTATATAATTTTTTTGCGAAAAAATTTGCTACTTTTGGGCGTGTTCATACTAGTATTATATTATTTTTAAACACATTTGAAGTGTAATTGTTTAATTTCCAGACAAAACCAAATTTTATCCTGTTTTTTCCGCTTAAAATGTAAATAAAAAAACATATATCTTTTTATTTAGTTTGCCATGTAATATTGAATGGATTACTGTTTTCATTTCAACAAATGTGCAATTTTTTTGTTAGATTTATAAGTAGCGCAAAAATAATTAGGTAACAGTCGAGATAAAATCAACCTTATTCGACGTTCACTCAAAGCCCAAAAATAATGGACTTAAAAGTGTATTAAACTGTATATAAGACATTTGCGAATATATTGATACCATTAATTTGCCTCTTAGATAGAAAAAAGTATGTTTTTTTAATATTTTTATCTTGCTACAAATCAAATTTCAAATTTAAGTCACCAAAAATGCTAAACTAATTTTTGCTCTAGAAGAATCAATTTTTGGAGTTAGAAAGTGCTTAATACCTCATTTTAATCGCCTGGCATTGCTTTATAATATACAGGTAATGACTTGGTTTTTATGGAACAGCTGACTAATAAATCGAGGTTTTGTGATAAACCCACTTTTGTTGTTGCTCCATAAATGATATTTTTTTTCCCAATTTTTTTGGCTGTAAAGAAGCTTTATATATTCATATAACATCCACCTAAATTTGACTTTCGATATTTTATTTATAACATCACCAGAGGGAATTGAATTTTGGAAAAAAAATATCAATTTATATTTTACACTGCTATTCATTGTTCTTGTTCTTGTTTTTAAAAAAAAATTATATTATAAAAAAGAGAATTATTTAACGCTTCTATAGGTATGTTTATCATTTTCCTAGGCTAAATATAACTATAATTAGACCATTTTAAAGTTAGACATAATAACATATTAACACAATTATTGAATCGGTCTGTATTATTAAGCTGGCAACTCTTAAAACAGCTGCATTTCATTATCCTATTATATAAAGTAGTATCTTTTTTTGTCTTCAGCTTAAGATTTTGACAATTACAGTACCTATTGAGTTCTGTGTTTTATGGATGCTTCTTATAGGACCCTGGATAGTTTTGGAATTTTGAAAAAAATATCAATTTATATTTTACACTGCTATGCATTGTTCTCATTCTTGTTTCTAAAAAATATTTTTATAATTAAAAAGAGAATTATTTAATGCTTCTATATTAGGTATGTTAATCATTTTTCTAGTCTAAATATAACTATAATTTCAGCATTTTTTAAACATCATTATATTCAAGTTATTGTAATTTTTAAATAGAATATCAATATCAAGAACTATTGGAACAATTTTTACCATGCAAAACAAGGTGTTATAAAGTGTAGGATCCCTCACAATATCTATTTGTCTGTCTATAATGCATTACACATGTAATGCTAATAGAGAGGATGCTATAAGAGTGCTCTTATAATGTGAACTTCTCATAATTGAATGGGCTTCCTGAAACCAGAGACCATAAAGTTGGCCTAGTCACTACAAGGGGGAGTGCAGGAGTATCTAGGGGGAGGTGCTTTTAAAAGGGTAATTTTTTTAGAGATGGGGGTAATCACCCCCCTTAATATATTATGGGGGGTATAAACCCAGCCTTTTAAATTATTTTTAATAGGAGTAAAGAAAATCCTTAAAACTTACAAATCTAGGAATCAAACTAGCACCCCAACCAATAATTGGTTCCATGCCAAATGTAGGAGTGGAAAAACATTGGAGGGACAAATGCATGAGTCCCAAACGTCAGAGTGGAACAAACGCAGGAGTGGGACAAAAGTTGGAGTGGACAAACGCAGGATTTTTGGGACAAACGTCAGAGTGGACAAACACAGGAGTCCCAAACTTTTTTTTCAATTTTGAATTTTTTTTATACAAACACAGCCCCCCCTACCTTCGTCCTGTTACTTTTCTTAGTTAGGTTAGGTTAGGATATAGGCTAGGGGGCTGAGCGCTGCAGCCATAGTCATTATTTTTAGACAGGGGTATAAAAAATTTCAAAATTGTAATATTATTAAAATAGTAGACACTCCTAGGTTTTATTTAAGCAATGTCCACTCCAATGTTTTCCACTCCGATGTTTGTCCACCTTGATGTTTGTCCACTCTGACGTTTGTCCCATTCTTACATTTGTCCACTCCGATGTTTGGGACTCCTGCATTTGTCCACTCCGACATTTGGGACTCTTATGTTTGAGGTAGAACCCCAATAAGTAAATCTCAATAAAACTTCATAAAATTATGCAAAATATCAAAGTATTCAATCCCTGAATTTCAACCATCTATCTTGAATAGGAGTAGAGAAAATCATGAAAACTTGAAATGTAGGAATCGATATAGCCCACCCCAGTTTTTTGGCAAATCCTAATGAAACTTGATGAAAATATGGAGTATTGATAGAGAGAGAGAATATTCAATCCATAAAATTTCAGCCTTCTATCTTTTATAGAAGCCGAGAAAATCTCGTTTTCCCCTTTCTGTCTCAGACAGACAGACATACCAATGGACAGACATACAGATGAATTATAGAGTAGCTTCACTACTAAAAAACTAAATAGGATAATTGTTGTACACAAATTGATTTCAGTATGTTTTAAATGAGCTTACATAATCAAGGACGTCCAAGCTTTTTGATTTGGGGGGGGGGAAGGGGGGGGAAATTGAAATATCTAAATTTGGGCATCCCCATGTTTATTTTGTAGGGGAAATCTTTATATAATAGAGGCAAGGACGTCAAAGCTTTTTATATTTTTTTTTGGGGGGGGGGGGGAGAGGGGAAGATTAAAAATAAAAAATTTAAAAATTATGGGGTTGCCCCAAATTAATTAATAACCCTTAACCCCCTAACCCCCCCCCCCCCCCCCGGGACATCCCTTTACATAAAGTAATGATTATAAAGTTGCTAAGTACCTTACTGCTACAAAAATCATCTTCCAACATTTAAGATTAATTCTAACACGCCTGAATTAACAATAAGAGCTAACCATGGCGTGGATATACACATCCTAATTGTAAAAATGTTTTGCTTTTTAAAATTGTAAATCAATTATTCAGGAATTGTTTTACTTTGTTTGTTTACTAGCAGCTGCGCTCCAAGCATCTAGGAGCTCTGTAATTAAAGGAGTAAGGAAATTAGTAAAATAGCCTTATACTTTACCGAAATCTTAAGCTACAGACAAAAAAGCTTTATATAATATGTATTATTTGTAAAACTGCAAATGATAAAATATGACCTATTTTTTTCTCTTTAAAAATTCTCTTTAAACACCTCCCCCTTTTTATATAAAGATGCTAATTCCCCCCCAACCCCAAGAGGATATAAGCAGTAAAAAAAACCGGAGGGGGCACAATTTTCTAACACTTCTTTCTTATTCAGTCTTTTAAAATGATTCAAAATGCATGGACATATATATGTATATTTTTTTTTAACTCTTATTTTATACATCTTAATTGGAACTGATGATCTATTTTTATAAAGAAACATATGTATTCCATCAATAAAAAGTCAAAAAATTAAGTGTGTTTATACATATAATAATTACTATATATAATAGGATAATGAAATGCAGCTGTTTTAAGAGTTGCCAGCTTAATAATACAGACCGATTCAATAATTGTGTTAATATGTTATGATGTCTAACTTTAAAATGGTCTAATTATAGTTATATTTAGCCTAGAAAAATGATAAACATACCTATAGAAGCGTTAAATAATTCTCTTTTTTATAATATAATTTTTTTTAAAAAACAAGAACAAGAACAATGCATAGCAGTGTAAAATATAAATTGATATTTTTTTCCAAAATTCAATTCCCTCTGGTGATGTTATAAATAAAATATCAAAAGTCAAATTTAGGTGGATGTTATATGAATATATAAAGCTTCTTTACAGCCAAAAAAATTGGGAAAAAAAATATCATTTATGGAGCAACAACAAAAGTGGGTTTATCACAAAACCTCGATTTATTAGTCAGCTGTTCCATAAAAAACCAAGTCATTACCTGTATATTATAAAGCAATGCCAGGCGATTAAAATGAGGTATTAAGCACTTTCTAACTCCAAAAATTGATTCTTCTAGAGCAAAAATTAGTTTAGCATTTTTGGTGACTTAAATTTGAAATTTGATTTGTAGCAAGATAAAAATATTAAAAAAACATACTTTTTTCTATCTAAGAGGCAAATTAATGGTATCAATATATTCGCAAATGTCTTATATACAGTTTAATACACTTTTAAGTCCATTATTTTTGGGCTTTGAGTGAACGTCGAATAAGGTTGATTTTATCTCAGTCATTATTTAATAATAGTTATTTATCGCGTCGTATTATACACAGCTTTCCGCGGAAATTGAAATGAAAAATTAAACCAGTTTTGTTAGACCCGAAGGACCGAGGGCCCGAGTTAACAAAACTGGTATCAATATTATGATTTTCCATTTTTATATCCATGGAAAATTTTCTGTAATATAATGATATACATGACTTTTTAGTACGACTGAGAGCCGGTTCTAACCCATCGGATATTAATCGGTTTCAAAGCCATACTATTCCAAAATAGTTGATGTTACTAACTATCCTTTACTATTTAACTAAGAGCAATGGCATTATCGATATATTAAAGTAATCCTCGCAGCAGGCTAAATTAACGATACCCCCCATCCATCCAACCCCTTTACCATATCCCCTCTCCTCCTTCTGGATGTGAACAAACTGCCCAATGAATGAGGTCCATGTTAGCAAGCTCAATTGACGACAAATTTTCCCCTGTTAATATATCCACGTATATCTTATATCCATTTATATTGATAATCGATTTTTATTTTAACAGAATTGTTTAGAACGTTTATTATTTTATTTCCTCTATTATGACTTTTGGATCGATAAATTAAATAACCTCTTATTATATAGAACAAAATTAGCCCCTTTGTAGATTAGATTCATTGGTGGAAATGTTAGGATAATCTAGTTTTTTTAAAATTCTAATAAAAATGTAATATTATCATTTTAAAGCTAACGAATTAAATAACGAGTTCCTAAACTTCGAATGCAATTAAAATATATAGTTTATTCCCCCTCCCCTTTCTGGTTTTATATAAATGTTTTATTGGTTAAAAGGACTTTCTAACAAACATTTATTGATTACTCAGACATTTGAAAATAAATTAGAATTTATCTTAAATTTTGATCAATTTTCTATTGATATTTCAAAACTAAGATAAAAATAAATCTTTTAATAAATTATCTAATCAGGCCTAAAATAAAATTTTTTGTAAAATAAACAAAACAAAATCTAAGCAAAATGTTATGCATTATGTAGATATCATTTCTAAATCATTGGAAAGGCCAGAAATGCTAAAAAAAAACAGGGAGGGAGGGGACATGGGGCTGTTTATTAAAATAGTCCCCAAACTCTTAATAATAAAGTTTTCTCGTTCGTTGGTTTCACAACATTTGGGACTTTTATTGAATTTTGATTGATTGGTTCATTGAGTTGAATGTCCAAACGTTTAAACCACTAATTGTAGTCTTCAGACGGGGATTTTTTTGTGTCATCATTGGGGATGTACATTAATATTTTGCAATTGTCTTATCACTTTAGATCCCTTTAAAAGAAAACCTCACTTCAAATAAACATAATTTTCCTTGTTTTTTTCTATAGTTTATTAGAATGGATTTATTATTACTTGGATCATACACCAGATTATCAAGTACTCTAAAAAAGTGGAACTTGTAACGGGCTAAAATAACGATCTTCCCCAACCCCTCCCCTACTACTTTACTGGATATACGAACTGACCAATAAATGGCAGGAGAAATAGCAACCTAAATTGACGACAATTTTTCCCCTGTCATATTATCCACGTATATTTTACATCCATTTTTATTAGCAGTTTAAATTTTACGGTTTATGGGTGGCTGCTACTGCTAGAGTAAACTAGCAGCCATACCTAATAAACTTTCGAGCTGTTGTTGTACAATTTTCTACAACGATGACATTAGTCTAACATCAATCCATCGTAGACATATGTTTCTAGTATCAATTGATTAATGTTGGACTTTAAGTCGAGGTAAATTAAAGGCAAAATTTATATTGAAACACTTTAAAAACAAAAATGACTACTTTTATCAATTGCCAAGTAATATATTTATCTATCAAATCGCATCGTATTATAGACGGCTTTCCGTGGTTATTAAAATTAGAAATTGTAATATTAAACCAGTTTTGTTAGTCCAGTGGGACAGAATGCCCCGGCTAACAAAACTGGTATCAATTTTATGATTTTATTTTAATATTCGTAAAAATGTGTCTGTAATATGATACGATACTTGATTTTTCAGTTTGGCTTAAAACCGGTTCAAATCCAGCGGATATTAATCGGTCTGGAAACCAAACTTGAAATACTATGAAAGTTATATGTCAACAATAAATTCAGGTTTTACAAGGAACTTCCGTAAGATTTATCAATTTCTAATAGTTTTAATTTTTTTCATTCATATGAAATAAAAGAACAAGAACACTCACGTTCAAATTTGGCAAAAACATACAAATAAATCAAACACATTATATTAGGGTCACATAAGAGACAAAGGAGACATTAGAATGTACATTATACTGGTACTCAAAGTTTTCTAAATAAGATCGCTACTTCGTTGGATTAAAAACTATGGGGACTTTTATTAAAGAACCAGTGTCGAAATTTTATAACAAATTATTTTGATCTACAGAAGGGGTAATTTTGTTTATCAAATTTGGAGATTTTTATGGATCATTTTCTAATTTCTTAAGATCCCTGGGGGTTACGTAAGAATTACGGACAATACCAGCGTATTATTTAGGGTTGGGCCGAATATCTGGCCAACGTTCGATATCCGACAAAATTACCAGATATCCGGCCTAATACCGGATATCCGGCATTAGAAATCGACCAGAAATCCGGTACTCGGATCGTTTCAATATCCGGTGTTCGGCCGGATATTGAAAATGACCGGATATCCAGCCCAACCCTGCTATTAGTTTTGTCAATTTTTAGATATAATTCTAATTAATACAAGGATCACAAAATCCATGAGAAACAGAGGCCAAATTGACAGACAGACGGACAGTAATCTCATGAAGAAGCTTTACCAAAGATCGAAAATTTTAAACACAAATATTTGATCAATATTTTAGAGTTTTGATAAAAATTTATCTTGGAAATTTGACTAGTAATATGGATTTTCCCAAAATCATTTCTTTAATATCTAAGAGCGAAACAAAACGTCGTTATGTCTGTCTGTATGTCAAAATCTTTGCAGGATAATTTCAGAAACAATAAAGCATAATTTTAATAACTGTATAATCCTTCGTTACCAAAGAGAACGTAAATTAAATTTTGAGAAATTTATTTTTAAGCTTCGCCTTTATGGATGTTAAAATCTATGTTAATGGATATTTGAACATCTAACCTTTCGTATTTATTATTCATATTAAACTTATAGAAATATACACTTTATATAGTTATTTTATTTTATTATCTTAAATTCAGAATGTTTTTAATATATTTGTAATATGTAGATATATATGTATATATCTATAATATAAAGTAGAATGATGTCTGTCCGTCCGTCTGTCCGTCCGTCCGTCCGTCTGAAGCTTAAGATCTCGGTAACCACTGAACCGATTGGATTCTACTCTTCAGGGTATATACATACTGGTCCTGTGGTGGTTTTAGGCTATTTTCTTGGGGGTTGGACACCCCCAACCCCCCCCAAAACAAAACAAAAATTTTGCAGAAGATTTCCTTGGTCCTTTTTGTTTTTTTTTGCTGAAGATTTCCCTGGTCCTCTTACGAATTTCACCTTAATTTTTTTTATCACTCCTTAGGGCAAAGCCCCTAGAGGCTAGGGGCGAAGCCGCTAGTTGATTTTATAAATCATTATATATGTCTCTTGTGTATTTGAACCAAGCAATATTATATAGATCATTATATATTTACAGATGAAATCAGCCCTTTGATTAAGGCCAATTTTGTCGCTTAGGCTTATTGTTATTTTATTTTCACGACGTATCCCCAAAAATGTTTCAGACGGACATACGGACATTTAGCATTATAGAGTAGCCTTGCTACTTAAAATTAATGTTCATAAGATGAGCAGCAATGAGGAAACATTTTATACGAGCAAACTAAAATATAGAGCAAAATAAAATTGATAAAACAAGGATGTAAACATCCATAAGTAGCGAAGCACAAAAAAAATCTTGGAATTTATAAACAGACATCATTTGAAGCATTACCAATAGACGGATAGACAAAACAATTGTATATAGATTAGATACGTCATAGAGTTCATCACAAAAAAATTTATATGTCAATCTTAAATATTTCCTTCCATGGCGTTAAGGACTGACTGACGGACAGACAGATAAAGTTAATTATAGAGTAGATTCGCTACTAAAAATAAGCTTTTGTCTAGTAAAACTTTAAAACACAATTGGAAATTTCCTTTAAAATATTTACGCAGTTTTATATTTCAAAAATGCAAAAATTAAACAATTAGATTTCTTCTTTAATTGAATTATTCCCGGGGCTAGTTTTTAAATCGTAGATTTTTTCTTAAAATTTTGTAGATTTTTATTCAAATCTTAGAGTTATGTTTTGAGATGCCTCGAAAAACAATATGTAATTATTTAATATTAACATAAAATATTTTTAAATAAAAGGATTGAATTCCATTTAAATGTTTTGAATGGCAGTAAAATAACTTTTTTTGACGGCTTTATGTATGCTTAGATTAGGTAAAGTAAGGTTTGAAGGACCCAGCAGTGACAGTATAAAAGTGGATAGAAATGTATTATCAAAGATATAGAGGGGGGGGGGGGTGGGTCACTGATTCAAGAATTGAATTGAGTGAATGCACCTAATATCTTAACTTTAGGCATTTTATATGATGTAAGCTATTGGAATTGCAATCAGAAAATCAAAGAACAAACTATGTATCTCAGAAGAAAATCTAGTTCAATACAATGAGCCCTAACCCTACGGGGCCTTGTCTCTTTAGAGTACCATCAGTGTGCCTTTTAATGTTTTCTTAATCTAACCAAAAAAAAAGCATTAAAACTACGTTTGTATCAAATCTAGAGGCTAAAATTGCAAATAAAGAAAAATATTAATTATTTTTTGGCAGATATAGATTTGTTACCACAAAATACATTTTTTTGCGAATTTAATGAAATGAAGCAAAAATATTCAAAATATTTGCATGCCTGTTTTTTACTTTTTATTATTTATTTTTTTCATTTGATAAAAAGTGTTAAAATGAAAAATTAACTAATTGTGATTAGAAATATTTTAAACAAAAAAAATAGGCGTTACATTGATAAAATGATATTTAGAAAGCATGAAAAAAATTTGTAGTTACATTTTAAAGAGTTAATATTATTTTCAGTACGGCTTCGAAACCCTTTAATATCCGCTGGAATAGAACCAGTGCTTAGCCACATTGAAAATTCATGCAGAGCGTCGTATTTAAGACAATTTTCCACGAATATTAAAAATTCATAATATTATAATCAGATTCGTTAGCTCAGGAATTCGAACAGAACAAAACTGGTTTTAATCTTGAAATTTATCATTTTTATATCCGTCGAAAGCTGTCTGTAATACGGTGCGATAAACAAATAACTATTATATTTCTGCTTAAGATTAAAGCAATTACCTTCGATTGCACGACCTTTGTCTACATATCGCGAATACTTTCCATTGTTATTTTATCAAAATTCCTTCATGGCCGTTTTATTTTAAACCTTTGTGTGTGTGTGTGTGTGTGTGTGTGTGTGTGTGTGTGTGTGTGTGTGTGTGTGTGTGTGTGTGTGTGTCATTTTATTGATCTTCATCAAGGCTCAGCAGCCGAGCAATAGCCTCAAATTAGTTTGTTTCCAAAAAGATGGACTGTCTTATAAGAACAGTTTTTCGCGTCTTTTTTATGTTCGATTTCTCTTGGTAGAGTTGTGGTACCATGCCCCACACTAGTAAAATGTAGGTTTTTTAGCCAAAAAGATGAATACTCAGGAAATTCGACCTGTTATCATATATATATTTATACCCAAATAGAGAGCCCCACGTCTTTATTTAAATCATAAGTACATAGCCTAATTTTTTTCATATTTTTTATATTTTATACCTAATAAAACCCTCTATTTTCCAAAAATCTAACATCATTTCAACAAGTTTTATTCATTTATTTTATATGAAGTTCTTTTAAATCCACAATAATATTTGTTTTGTATAGAAATACATTTAATAAACTAAGATGGCATTCAAAATTTTAAAAAAAATTTCAAAGTATATGAAGATTTCAACTAAATTATAATAGCAATTCAGATCCTCATACTGGAATAGGTCACTAGGACAAACAAACATTAACACTTGCAGAATAATCATAATATATATAAATGTCTAAAAGTTGAAACAAAATTGAGTAAATTTGTTGAAAATCTTGACGTAAGGACATTCTGGTAACAACATTACAGTTCCTACGGTTTCTAAGTTATACCTACCAAAGCTAAACTACTACAGGAATCACCATGGAAAGTTTGAAATCGATAAGACAATTCTAACATGTCTAAATTAACGGGAAAAAGCTCTGGACGGACCGACCCTTATTATAGAAAAGTTTCACTTTTAAAAAACACATCACTTTAAATTTATAATTCATAATTACAAATATGTTTTACAATAATTACAAAGACAGGTTGGTTCCTTCAGATTTTGCACCAGATTTTACAAGCTTAATTTTCACTATATCTTGGCAATTCTTGTCTTCTTCCACAAGCTACACAAATTATTTTTCGAGCTTTTAAATGATCTATTGCAAAATATGGTAGTTTGATATTAATGAATCAATCACACTAAGTATGAATTTTATTACTAATAAGCTTCGCGAATTTTTCATTTTTTGACTCGTGGATTTTTTTTTATAAATTACTAATGTTAAAAACATGAATTTATACCTTTTTCCAAGAAAAAAATATACTCAAGTTCGAATGCAGTTTATTTTTTAGGCTATGCACTTATGATTTAAACAAAGACGTGGGGCCCTCTATATAGGTATAAATAATTGATATCAGGTCGAATTTCCAGAGTATTCTTCTTTTTGACTAAAAAACCTATATTTTACTAGTGCCCAAAATAGTTATAAACCATCCTGACACCCAGTGTTTCGGAGCCGGGAGCCGTGGAGCCGCCATATTTTGCTAGAGCCGGAGCCGTAATTTTCGTTCAAAAACGGCTCCGGCTCCGGACTAGATAAATAAAGAGATTTTTTATAAATTATACTTTGGTAGCTATGTTTTGTCATGTGCAAATGCCCTTTTTAAGTTTTTCAAGTCCATTTTTATAAAAAAATTGTACTTTTAAAACCTTCAAAAGTCAAAAATAAAAAATATTTTTTTTATGGGGGAAAAATATGTCGAGTATTCTTAATTTTAGGTCGGAGCCGGAGCCGCCATCATCACCGACTCTGCGGAGCCGGAGCCGCACCAAAATCAAACGGCTCCGAAACGCTGCTGACACTTATGAGAAGCTACATTGTAAAATAGAGATTATTCGGTGCAGACAGACAGAAACTTAAATAGTAATCCTGTTACTTTAATATAAGGATAAAAACAACGTACATGTTGCCGAGCCTTAGTGTTAGATTTTCCTTTATCAAATTCCAAATAAGCTGGGGTTGAAGCAAAATTACAATAAAACGATAAGATTATCATATATGATCATTACTTTATAATTCATGCCAACTTACCTGAAACAAAAAGTTAGAATCAATAATTTTAAATGTCGTCATCTTGGTATCGATTATTTTTTAAGAGTTTAAAATTTACATTTAAACTCAGGGAGGGAGTGCACATTGGACTGTAAATTACACTGGTAACTAAAGATTTACAACTACTTTATCTTATTTGCTATCTCAAAAACTTTGGGTACATTTATTAAATTGTGAGTGGTAGATTTCAATCTATAGGAGTGTTTAATCTTTTCAACCATCAATTTTTATGTACAGAAGGGGTAATTGTGTGTATCATCATTGAGGATATACATTATTTTATAGTCCATTGTCTTATCCCTTAAAATCCCTGATTGGTGCTACTTCAAATTTTGTTTTGTTGACAACAGACAACCAGTAGACTGATAATGTACACAAATTGAAAAGAAAAACTCGAGAAAACCAGGGAGTATGGGAGGGGACAATGGGCTATTAATTCTATTTAAGAGTTTTCGCTGAAAGGTCATGAAATTCAGATTTATCCAGAAAATAAGAAGAAAATTGTAAAGGGCATGTTAATTAAATTTAGACAACTATAAAATAAGAAAAAAGTTCTATAAAAAAGCATTCATTTGAAGATTATATTACCAGAACATCAGACTGACATAACCATTCTGTAATTAATTTCTAATTGTCGTCAATTTAGGTTGCTAAAATGGACAACATTTATTGGTCAGTTCGTTCATCCAGTAAGCGGAGATAGGATGGGGTACAGGGGATGTATGAAGGGTCCGTTATTTTAGCCAGCTACAACTTTCTCTTTATCAGAGTACATGAAAATCTAATGTAACATCCATCGTTTCGTTAGATTCTTATTTTGTTACAATTTCTTTGTCTTTTTTTCGTATTTCTTGCTTCGCTGCTATTAGAGTGATCTTACCTGTTTTAAGATTTATTATCTAGGTAAAAGAGTTAAATTATGTAACATAAGTTTTATGTAAAATTAGAACTATCAAATGATAAAATAAGGTCATAAATTTTTGCCAAGGTTTACACAATCGATATGTTATTACATGGATGTTGCACCAGATTGTCATGCACTTTGATAAAGTGATGCTTGCAGCTGGCTAATACCCTATCCTCTTCTCTCCAACTAGAGGAATGAACTAACCAATAAATGAGATCCATATTAGCAAGCTAAATGACGACAATTCTTTTCCTGTCGATACATCCACGTATGTCGTATATCTTATATCCATTGTTTATACTAAATTTAAAATTGAATACTTGCTGAATTTTGAATGCATAGTCCGAAGTTGTACAGTTCATATTTTGTACATCTGGTATAGTCTTAATATTTATACATATATTTTAATAGGTTTAAAGTTGTTAAAATGTACCATCAAACGATTTTTAAGAACAAATATTATGTCAACTTTTAAGAGCAGATTTGTAGTTGCTATTTGATAGAAGTAAAACAACATTTGGGCGAAAATTACCCCCCCCCTCAACCACTCTTTCCAAAACTTAAAAGTTTGGACTTATCCCCTTATTGAGGTGAATCCCCTGGAGGCTAGGTACGAAGTGACCGTTGTAATGAATAAAAAATAATAAATGAAACAATCGATATATTATTACTTGGATGTTGTACCAGGATTTCATGTACGCTGATAAAGTAATTCTCGAAACTAGCTAAAATAACCAAATTTACCTCATCCTCCACCCTCCTACTGGATGAACGAACTGACCAATTAATAAGGTTCATATCAGCTATCAAAATTGACATCAAATTTCCCCCTGTCAACATATCCACGTGTATCCTATATCCATTAATATAATTAGCCCTTATATAAACATATTATTCTCTTTGGCATTTTCTAATATGACCTTTTGTTTTTCTTGTTTTATAAACGCAGGGATTCTGGGACTAGGATTCTGATAAACAGAGCAATTTAAATCGTTCAATCAAACTCACTTACTTTATTTTCTTCGTTCTACACACCACTTCCCCTTAGTTTTATTTCAAAATTAAGTTTACGCGCGTTTTCTTTAGGATAAAATATCCCAATTTTGATAAATTCAAAGTTGAATCACACAGAATGGGCTGTTTATTAAACTAGTCCCCAAAGTTTTATAAAAACGTTTTTTTTTCGTTGGCTTTGGGATCTTTGATTGGATTATAATTGAGTATTCTAACGTTTCAACCACTAATTGTAATTTAAAAAAGGTTTTTTGTGTATAATCAATTTATCGGCCATTGTCTTATGCCTTTAGACCCCTGATAAATGAAACTCATTCATGTAATACGCCATTAACATGTTAAATACTTTTATATAATTAAATTTCTATAAAACAATGATGATATCATCCCAAAGTTGTGTAGCTATTGATTAAAGTAAGAATAAAATGTAAGTTAGTTGAAATAGGGTTATCTGTAAAAAAGGTTAAAGGTTTAAAGGTTATCAGCCATATTGAAAAATCATGTATGGCATAGTATTACAGAAAATTGTCCACGAATATAAAAAAATCATGAAATGAATAACAGTTTTGTTAGCCTAGGTATTCGGCCCTTCGGATCTAATAAAACTGGTTTAAAACGTATCCTTTTTTATTTTAATATCCGCGGTAAGCTGTAAATAATACGATGCGATAAATGACTATTATAGGCTGAAATAAAAAGTAGTTATCATTATACAAATAAAATTTTTGATTTAAATGATATTCTGATTTAAAATAACTTTTATATCAATAATAATTTGTTATTGATTAAATTTTTATACAAAAGTGAATTATTTAGTTGCTACGCTTAGACAAGTTAAATGGGTGTTGTTATTTTTTAAAGTTTATCTTTAATTAATTGGATCTGACATAAGGAAGATTTATTGTCAATATCCTCAGATTTCAACGAAACGCTAATAAAAAACCTACATAACTTATGAAAATACATTAAACTTTAACATCCTAAAATTTTGCTTGATGGGGGGGGTAAGAACTACCTTTGCAATTCTCTAAAACTAAGAAAATTATTTCCGGGTGCTTGGCGAATTATAGGCATTTCAAACCCCATATTTAGCGTATTTAGAGGGATTTTTGCAAAGACCAAAGAGTTAGTGGTAGCAACATAAGTAAGAACAAGGATGACAACATCCATAAAAGCGAATCTCTGAAACGGTAGAACAACGGACATTAACACTTGTATAGTGTCAGAACTGAATAATCAGAATATAATTGTACAAGAGTCGAGGCAAAATTGTAAGTAAATTTGTTGAAAAACTGCTTGATACAGAATACTTTTTATGGACATACTTACATTTTTAGGATTATAGAGTTGCTTCGTTTATAATATTGTACTTTGTTGTCCCAGGAATCATTATACCAAAAATCAGATAAATCGGATAATTAGATTACATAAAAATTTGTTGTTAAAAAAGTAAAAAAAAACTTTTTATTTATATTTTTATTATATTAGAGTTGCTACGCGTTCTAAATCGTACCAAACTACTACAAGAATCACCATGCAAAATTTGAAATCGATAGGACAATTCTAACATGCCTAAATTAACTATAAAAGCTATCAGTTCCAGACGTACGGTCGGGCGGACGGACCGACCCTAATTATAGAAAAGCTTCGCTTTTAAAAATCTATAATAGATTTGGAGGAGAGGGGGGTTATATAAGTCGATTAAAGCGTTTAGGGATTCTACCGATTTAAAACTTAAGCCTTCCCATATTTAATGCTAGTTCCAAATAACATCTTGCGGGGAAACGACACAAACAAACACAATTCAAGAAATTTCTGAAATTCATGTTTTTGTAATTTTCTATTAAGCCAAGAGCTTATTAATTAGTTATTTCTTTTTACATTTTATGTTTCTTATTTGTTTTTCTGATTGTCCATTAAATTTAAAAAAAGGCGTCTAAACTTTTATTTTTATAGCTAGTCGGTGTTTTTACTAATTAGTAGATGTAAAATTTTCCATAGAATTTAGATATGCAATCGGTTTTTTATAGACCTCTTATTTTTTAAGTAATTTAAGTTTTTTTAAATTAAGTCAGTTTTAAGGTACTAAAACTCAACAAAAAAAAGAAGAAAATTGTCATTTTGAACTTTTTAAATTCTGTTGAGTAATTATTGAAAAAATCTATTTTTTCAACCCATGAGAATAAAAACTTTGAACTTGAATATATAATTACACAGTCTTAAGAAATAGGTGTTTTATATACTTTAAGAATGAGAAAAATATTACAAATCCATTCTAAGCTAAATTAAATAAAAAAATTACAAAATAGTAAATAAATTACAATAATAGAAATTATATAAAAATATCATATCATATTATATAGGCAACCATCTTAAATCGTTGTTTTGGGGTAAAAATGGGAAGTGGGTAAAGAGGGGATGAAATAAGTGTTGCCTGTACAACATAATAGGTTAGGCCATTTTTGTTATTTTAATTTTTTTCTTTTTTTCAATTTTGCTTACAATGGATTCGTAATATTTTTCTGATTCTAAAAGTATATATGAACCCATATTTTTTTATGCCTGTGGTAGAATATATTTACGTTCAGAGTTTTGATTAAACCGAGGTTTAAAAAAATAGATTTTTTCAATAATTACCTGACAGAATTCAAAAAGTAAGGTGTCAAATTAACGATCTTACTATTTTTATTTATAATGGCAATTTTCTTCTTTTTTTTGTTGCGTTTTAGTACCTTAAAACTGACTTCATTATTTTTTTGAAAATTATTTAAAATATAAGAGGTCTTCAAAAAAACCGATTGCATATCTAAATTCTATGGAAAATTTTACATCTATTAATTACTAAAAACACCGACTAGCTATAAAAATAAAAGTTAAGACACCTTCTTTAGATTTTATGTTCTTAAGGCTTAGATTTTTTGGAGGGGGGGGGGGGGGTTATAAACTAAACTGGCATTAAAATTATGATTTTTAAATTAACATTCTTCGAAAATATCTGTAATACGATGCTATACATGACTTTTTAGTATGGCTGTGAACCGTTTCTAATCCACCGGATATTAATCGGTTTCGAAGCCATACTGGAAAGGTTTTTTTTATTGTGATCATTAATATTTTACTACTTTGATGTTGCTGTGCTTTTATGGACATAGTTGTTTTGTTTTATTACCTTAAAGTTAAATATTACTCAATATTTTTTTCTTTTTGCATTTTTTCTAGGATGTAGGATGTAAGTAATACTCGATATATTATTACATGGATGTTGAATCAGATTTTCTTGAACTCTGATAAAGGGATGCTCGATCCTGGCTAAAATAACGATACTGCCCCAATTTACCCCATCCCCTCCCTTCCTACTGTATTAACGAACTGGCCAATAAATAATGTCCATATCAGCAAGCTAAGTTGACGATAATTTTTCCCCTGTCATAATATCCACGTATATCCTATATCCATTAAAGTAATTGATTTAATTCTATTTTTTCCAGAGTATGTTATGACGTAGTTCAAAAGAAAAAAAACAAAAATACACCACAAAATATGAGGTAATTTATATAATATTAATATTTTTAAATTTACTCTTATTTTACCATCAATTTTAACATTCCATCATAAGCAACAGAGTGGGAGGGGTCTATTTCACTAGACCCCAAAATTGTCTAATAAAGTTTTCTTATTCATTGGTTCAATAACTTTGGGGACTTTTATTGAATTTTGATTGGTTGGTTTATTGGTTTCAACCACTAATTGTGATATACAGATGAGTTAATACTGTGTATCATCATTGGGGTTGAACATCCATTTATCGGCCGTTGTCTTATCGCTAAAGATCTTTGCATAAGTAATGCTTATCCTCAATTTTTTATAATCACGTTTCCTTATTCGTTGGCATAACAACTTTAGGAACTTTTTCAAATTTTGATTGGTTGGTTCATAAAGTTCAGCGTACAAATGTTTCAACCACTAATTGTAATATAAAAAGGATGTAATTTTGTATATCATAATGGAGATCATCAATTTATCTGCCATATTTATCCCTTTTGATCCGTGGGTGTCACTTCCCTTGAAATTGGGGAGTTCTACTTTCCCCCTTTACAAAACCCTGTAAACACCATAATGATTATATAATGTTTTTTAATGGAAAACACCCAAATTGACTATAATTTTTATAATTAGATTAATATCTTTGGTCTGGTTGACCGGGCTGTTTGGCCTTGCTGGCAGGCAGGTCAGCGGTCAGCGCAGGGTCATCGGGGACATCAGGGAGCAGAAGGTGAGCCAGGTGGCGGATATTGATCAGAGAGAGGAGAATGTTTACAGACGGCCGCCGACTTATTTGATTGTGGCCAGCAGAATTGTCCGGCCTAGCACAATTTATCAGGTATGTTGGTTTTTGGCAGGGCTCGGCAGCCGCATTTAAGCCTCATGAAATCTTCATTTTAATATATCTAGCTGAAAGTCTAAACCTGCTCCAATTATGGCAAAAACTCTTTTCAAAAAAATTCAAATCATCTTAACGGGTTTAAAATTGAGGCTTAGTCGTGGCTGCCGAGCCTTTTTTTTGTTTAGATTCTATTCTACAAGTCATTCGTCGTTATGTCTACTTCGAGTTACGTTCAATAGGCTTCAGGAAGAGGACATTGGACGATAAATTTACGCACATCCCAAAATATGATTGAAAAATTTTCCTTTGGTAGAATAAAAATTTCAGTTTCAAAAGTTTGGACACTGCCATTCTCAACCAACCAATCAATCAACCAAACAAATTTAGCACTATAGGTAATGAATCAGAATTGACTCAAAGTTTCAATCTAAATAGTAACATGGACATCATTTATTGGTCAGTTCGTTTACTCAGTAGGGGTTTAGTTGATAGTGTAAAAGGTGTGGATGGGTGGATCTTTATTTTAGCCAGCTACAAATTTTACTTTGATACAGCACATGATAATCTGGTGTAAGATTCAAGTAAAAATAAATCTATTGTTAAAATTGACTTAATAGTATAATTAATATTTAAATAGTATTGGTATAAAATACAATTGTTAACTCTAAGTTCATAATTAGCAAAATAAATGAGAAAAAAGGCAACAAAAAAAAGAAAAAAAATACCTACAAAAAAAAAGAATAAAAATTTTAAAATGAAAAGAAATGAGTAAATTAATTAAGAAAACAAGAATGTTTCGTCGAATAAAAGCAAAGCATTTTCATTAAATATGCCAAACATATGACAAATAAAAATAGTTAGATATTCTATAATACAAAGTAGAATGATGTCTGTCCGTCCCTTAAGATCTCGGTAACCACTGAACCGATCGGATTCTACTCCTCAGGGTATATACCTACTGGTCCTGTGGTGGTTTTAGGCTATTTTCTTGGGGGGGTGGGACACCCCCAACCCCCCCCCCAAAAAAAAATCCCCCCCATTTTTTTTTGCTGAAGATTTCCTTGATCCTATTACGAATTTTGCCAAAAAAAATCACCTCTTGGGGCAAAGCCCTTAGAGGCTAGGGGCGAAGCCGCTAGTATAATTATATAAAATAGTAAGGGTTTTATGTCTGTAGCTTAAGATTGTATTATATGAAAGCTTCACAAAGATCCCAGTAGAGTTTTAGAATATTTCATTTTTTGATTCAATCCTTGGGTCGGTATTAGGCTATTTTTCTTTCTTCCTTATCCCTTTGAATATAGGGCCCTTAGATGCTAGGGGCGCAGCCTCAATTAAGAAATAAAACGTACAACATTGCTTTAAACTTTTTAAAGTCCCAGATACCCATCAATTCGAGAATGTACGTAATCCTAATCGTACAGACACGTAAACGTCATTGGCCGACATGCGTATCTTATAGAGTAGCTACGCAAATTTGATGTAAAAGTTTCTTCTGAATAAAATGCAAAATTAAATTATCCTCACAAATTTATGAGAAAACAAGAATATAATTATACACATCATTTGTAACAGCGAAAATTGTGAGACTTTTTGGGCCTTTATGTAAAAGGAAGTATATTCAATTCATGTATAAAACAATGAAGACAACATGCATAAAATCGAAGCACAACAAATTAGATGGGCAGAGAAATATTAACAAACAATAAGTGATAGCGTCTTTATAATGTAATGTATAGAAGATATAATTAGAGCTCTAAATGTACTGAATTTGGCATAAGATTATATGTGAATTGCAATTTTTGCATACAAGAAATTCAATTATTATTGTCGCTTCGTTTTTTTTTGTACATTATCATCCTTGTTTTAAACGTGTATGGTTATCCAATAAATATCAAGAAAATCCAAGAATATCAAGATGATCAATTTAAAAACTGGATTAATAGAAACATAGTGAAGGAACAATCCGACCATATTTTTGCTTATATAGTGTACATATATACAGTTGAATTTCCTTGGAGAAAGTACTATCTAGGGTAATAGATCTATTGGTACACCCATGTGCTGCATACATAGCTAGGCTTCTTTTGTGTATGATTGACCATCTGGGGAAATAGATCTATTGTTAAACCGATGTGCTGCATACATAGCTAGGTTTTTTTGTGTTTTATTGACCATCTATGGTAATAGATCTATTGGTTAACCAATGTGCTGCATACATAGCTAGGCTTCTTTGTATCTAATTGACCATCTAGTGTAATAGATATATTGGTTAACCCATGTGCTGCATACATAGCTAGGCTTCTTTGTGTCTGATTTACCATCTAGGGTAATATATCTATTGGTAAACCCATGTGCTGCATACATAGCTAGGCTTCTTTGTGTCTGATTTACCATCTAGGGTAATAAGTGTATTGGTAAACCCATGTGCTGCATACATAGTTAGGCTTATTTGTGTCTGATTTACCATCTGGGGTAATAGATCTATTGGTAAACCCATGTGCTGCATACATAGCTAGGCTTTTTTGTAACTGATTGAACATCTACTGTAATAAGTGTATTGATAAACCATGAGCTGCATACATAGCTAGGCTTCTTTGTGTCTGATTGATTATCTAGGGTAATATATCTACCAGTAAACCCATGTGCTGCATACATGGCTAGGATTCTTTGTGCCTGATTTACCATGTGCTGCATACATAGCAAGGCTTCTTTGTGTCTGATTGATCATCTAAAGTAATAGATCTATTGTTAAACCAATGTGCTGCATACATAGCTAGGCTTTTGTGTGTCTGATTGACCATCTAGGGTAATAGATCTATTAAACCGGAAAGCTGCATACATAGCTAGGCTTCTTTGTGTCTGATTGACCATCTGGGGTAAGATATCTATTTTTAACCCCATGTGCTGCATACATAGCTAGGCTTCTTTGTGTCTGATTGAACATCTGGGGTAATAAGTGTATTGGTACACCTATGTGCTGCATAATTAGCTAGGCTTCTTTGTATCTGATTGAACATCTGGGGTAATAAGTGTATTGGTACACCTATGTGCTGCATACATAGATAGGCTTCTTTGTGCCTGATTTACCATCTAGGGTAATAAGTGTATTGGTACACCCATGCGCTGCATACATAGCTAGCCTTCTTTGTGTCTGATTGACCATCTAAGGAAATAGATCTACTAGTAAACCCATGGGCTGCATACATAGCTAGGCTTCATTGTGTCTGGTTAACCATCTATGGTAATATATCTATTGGTACACCCATGTGCTACATACATAGCTAGGCTTCTTTGTGTCTGATTTACCATCTAGGGTAATATATCTATTGGTAATGCCATATGCTGCATACATATCTAGGCTTCTTTGTGTCTGATTGACCATCTATGGTTTTAAATGTATTGGTAAACCCATGTGCTGCATACATAGCTAGGCTTATTTGTGTCTAATTGCCCATCTAGGGTAATAGTTCAATTGGTACACCCATGTGCTGCATACATAGCTAGGCTTCTTTGTGTCTGATTGACCATCTAAGGAAATAGATCTACTAGTAAACCCATGGGCTGCATACATAGCTAGGCTTCATTGTGTCTGGTTAGCCATCTATGGTAATATATCTATTGGTACACCCATGTGCTATATACATAGCTAGGCTTCTTTGTGTCTGATTTACCATCTAGGGTAATATATCTAGGCTTCTTTGTGTCTGATTGACCATCTAGGGTAATAAGTGTATTGGTAAACCCATGTGCTGCATACATAGTTAGGCTTATTTGTGTCCGATTTACCATCTGGGGTAATAGATCTATTGGTAAACCCATGTGCTGCATACATAGGTAGGCTTATTTGTGTCTAATTGACCATCTAGGGTAATAGTTCAATTGGTAAACTCATGTTCTGCATACATAGCTAGGCTTCTAAAGAATAAACAGAGAGAGAACTGAACTGCATAGCTTATACAAACTGAATACTAAAACACTTTCAAGCAAAACAAGTGTTTCGGTTTAAAATTCGGGATTGGGGTAATTGACAGGGAGGGAGGGGACATTTGACGATAAATTACACTGGTATCTAAAGTTTTATAAGTTAGCTAAAATATTTAATACTTTAATAGAATTTTAATTGATTGCTTATAAGCTAGCAGTATCCAAACCATAACTAAGAATTCTAATCTACAGAAGTGGTGATTTTGTTTAGCATGATTGTGAGTGTAAATCAATTTATGGTCCATTGTCTTATCCCTTAAATCCCTGGGTTATTTGGGTGAATGCTGCTGCTTTAATTGTCCTAAATTGGTGACTTTTGTTATTTCTACCAAAACTCTTTTTGACATTACTTTTTTTGTGTTATCAAGTCATCAGAATGTAAGTAAATCCTTGTACAAACTTATGTATTTACGCAGTTTTGCAACAAGATTTTATACTATTTTGTTTATAAATTGAAATTAATATTCTGCTTATTTATTTTTGACACTCTACAAGTGTTCATTTTCGTTTGTTGAACTCAGAGCTTCGCTTTTATATATGTTGTCATCCTTGTTTTTATTAAGGTGATAGTAAGTTTGCTGGAGGAGTCTCCTCCATCACGGGTGAGGGCGGCCCTATCCCGGGATGGGGTCGAGGTGTACGGGGATTTTGTCAATCTACAACCAAGAGAGACAAGATCTATTTTACTACAGGTATACTTTAAAGTTTTATTTTCGTTTCTTTGGGCAATTATATAAAGGAATATTATCGAGAAATAAATCTTCAAATATTGATTTTTAGAAATAATTCATCTGAGAGTTAGATTCCTGGCACCATCGCGTTATTCTAGAGATGCTCAAAATGGGACAAGCTGCTGCTTTGTTAGGCGTTGGCATTAATAGTTAAAGTAGTTGGATTAAATTATTTAAATAAGGTATGGGGAGTTTTTCGTCTGTTTGATTGTTTACTTTAGGTTAGGTTCTATTAGTTACAATGAAGCCCCGCTATTTTAGAGTACCCTGTAAGGGTTAAACACCCATCTATCTATAAATATTATAAAGGTGCCGCCTGGCAATAACGCGGACAGCGAGTACCGGCTGCGTATAGAGGGGTCTGGTATCGGCGGTGGCGCCATTATTTTTGAGAACGAGACGACATTGGAATTTTCCCGCCAATTTTTGTCAATTTCCATCTCGACGAACAGAGCTGTGTATGATGGCGGTCAAGATGTCAGGTAGGGAATTTTCTGTTATACAAAGTAAAATGTGTCTGTCTGTCTGTCTGAGTGCGAAGGAACTTGGTAACCACAGATCCGTGATTATATAAGTACCACTTTATTTTTTGTATCCTATTTTTAAACAAATGTAATAGAAGAAAAATATAATACAATTTTAAATATCGTGAAAAGATCACGAAACCTTGTTTCACTTTACAATTTGATTGCAAAAGTTTTAAATGTGAAAAAGTTGGCATATGCATAAAAAAAAATATTTTTAATGGATTGACAAGAGAGTATTTAAAAACCGATTCATTTATTTTATAGTCATTATATAAAGAAGTACGTTTTTTTGTTTGTAGCGAAGTATTTTGTTAACTGCTCAACCAATTAGTCTGGATAAGGTTTTAGGCTATTTTTCTATCCTTCATTATCCCTTTAAATATAGAGCCCATAGAAGCTAGTGTATGTATAAAGTAAAAAATATTTTTATGTATTATCTTTTTTATCATTTTCCGTCTTTCCGAACTGAACAATTGCATCAAAGATATCTAAAATTATTTTAATTTATTTCCTTTTCATATCAAAATTATTTTACTGGCCTATTTAGTATCTCTTGGGGTTTTAACCCCCCCTCCCCCCCGTAAAATTGAAAACTGAAGTGAATCTCTAAGCACGCCAATTTTTAAAAAATTTTTTAATGATATTTTTAAAATAATTTAAATTTTCACTTGACGGTTATTGGGGGCAGGGAGATGGTTTCTACTTAATCCAATAAAAATTATGTTAAGTATGATGTCCAAGGGGGGGGGGGGGTAAAGGGTTACCCACCCCCCCAAACCAAAATAAAAAGCCTTGCTTCTACGATATAAAGATTACCTTCCCTAAAATTTCCCTTTTTACCCCCCCCCCCCCCCCACAATAAAAAAGCTTGGACGTCCTTTCACGTTTATTCACATCTTCAGTATGCATGATTCGGAAAAATTGATGGATATAAGACTTACAAAAAGATGTGGTACTACTTTTTATAGCCGATAAAATGTAATAATGGATGTAGAATATACGTTAATATTATGACAAGGGAATAATTGTCGCCAATTTAGGTTGCTATTTCCTTTGTCAGTTTATTGGTCAGTTTGTTAATCCCGTCGGATGGAATGGGGTAAAGGGTTGGAAGGGGACAATAGTTAATTTAGCCCGCTGCGTGGTTCATTTTATTAAAGAACATAAAAATCTGTTGCAAGATCCAAGAAATAATATATATATTTCCAAAATCCAGCCGCCCTGTTTTGAATGTTACTTTCTTTGTTTGATTTCCAATTATATTGTTTTCCCCCGGGTCCACACATCATTCTAATCACAATAAACTTCACAGGAATATACAGATAGGATAATGGAGATTAAATTATATTGTTTTCCCCCGGGTCCACACATCATTCTAATCACAATAAACTTTACAGGAATATACAGATAGTACAATGGAGATTAAATTTTATTGTTCTCCCCCGGGGTCCACACATCATTCTAATCACAATAAACTTCACAGGAATATACAGATAGTACAATGGAGATTAAATTATATTGTTTCCCCCCGGGTCCACACATCATTCAAATCACAATAAACTCCACAGGAATATACAGATAGGATAATGGAGATTAAATTATATTGTTTTCCCCCCGGGTCCACACATCATTCTAATCACAATAAACTTCACAGGAATATACAGATAGTACAATGGAGATTAAATTATATTGTTTTTCCCCCGGGTCCACACATCATTCAAATCACAATAAACTCCACAGGAATATACAGATAGGATAATGGAGATTAAATTATATTGTTTTCCCCCGGGTCCACACATCATTCTAATCACAATAAACTCCACAGGAATATACAGATAGGATAATGGAGATTAAATTATATTGTTTTCCCCCCGGGTCCACACATCATTCTAATCACAATAAACTTCACAGGAATATACAGATAGTACAATGGAGATTAAATTATATTGTTTTTCCCCCGGGTCCACACATCATTCAAATCACAATAAACTCCACAGGAATATACAGATAGGATAATGGAGATTAAATTATATTGTTTTCCCCCGGGTCCACACATCATTCTAATCACAATAAACTCCACAGGAATATACAGATAGGATAATGGAGATTAAATTATATTGTTTTCCCCCCGGGTCCACACATCATTCTAATCACAATAAACTTCACAGGAATATACAGATAGTACAATGGAGATTAAATTATATTGTTTTTCCCCCGGGTCCACACATCATTCAAATCACAATAAACTCCACAGGAATATACAGATAGGATAATGGAGATTAAATTATATTGTTTTCCCCCGGGTCCACACATCATTCTAATCACAATAAACTTCACAGGAATATACAGATAGTACAATGGAGATTAAATTATTTTGTTTTCCCCCGGGTCCACACATCATTCTAATCACAATAAACTTCACAGGAATATACAGATAGTACAATGGAGATTAAATTATATTGTTTTTCCCCCCGGGTCCACACATCATTCTAATCACAATAAACTTCACAGGAATATACAGATAGTACAATGGAGATTAAATTATATTGTTTTCACCCGGGTCCACACATCATTCTAATCTCAATAAACTCCACAGGAATATACAGATAGGACATCGGAGGATAAAGCTTCTGCAATAATCCGTAAAATTGTGCGCAAGCTTCCAGTCAAATGCGCTTATCAAGTCTAAATGTTCTTAATGTTGACCAAACGCATAGTATAATTCAACGCATATTTAAAAACAGTTAGACTCAATAAGCGCATTTGACTGAAAGCTTGCTCGCAATTTTACGGATTATTGCGTAAGCTACTGTTCCCTTTATCTTCCCGCATTTCTTACTTTTAGATAGGTTAAATTTCTGTGCAAGAAGGTTAAAATTTTAGCTTCCCTAGGCAGAAGTTTGGAGCGAATATTAATATTCCATTGTCCTCGCTAGTCAGGGATCTAAAGGGATAAGACAATGGATGATAAATGGATGGACATCCCCAATAGTGATAAACAAAATTACACATTTTGTAGATTATAATTATTGGCTAAAAAAGTATAGATACTGTTACTTTAACCAACTAATCAAGATTTGATAAAAGTACCCGAAGTTTTAAGTCAACAAATTAAAGAACTTGGTTATAAAACTATGGGTACTAGCATAATTTACAGTCCAGTATTCCCTTTTATCCTGATAACTCTTGGTAAACTCCTACTGTTGGATATTAATGTTTAATTTTGACTTTTAACATTTGGCTCAATACCAGCTGAGTATCCACAAATTTCCCAATAGTAGCTGAAAATCGATAGGACAATTCTAACATGTATAAATCAACAAAAAAAGCTAACCAAAATAATTGTTTAAAAACTTTTTTTCCTCAATGGTAGTTGAATATCCACGCATTTTCCCAATGGTAGCTAAGTATCCAAAAATAGTATCCCCAATAGTAGCTTAATATCCACGTGGATACTCAGCTGGTATTGAGTATCCATGATTTACTTACAGCAGTGTATACAAGATAAGTTCTCTGAAATGTTAGAATATCTAACCGTTTCTAGAATAAGTTTTCATTTATTCCGTGAGGGAGGAGACATTGGACACTAAATACTTATGCTACCCAAAGTTTATAATTACCCTCTCTCATTTGCTGGCTAAAAACTTAGGGTCATTTTATTCATATTAATTGATTGTTTAATCCTAGTAGTGTTCAAATTTATCAACCAATTACTTAAATTTAGAGAAGGGATCATTTTGTTCGCCATCATTGGGGAAGTACATCAATTTATCGTCCATTATCTTATCCTTCTAGATTCGTGAGTTTTTGTGTAAAAGTAAAGTGTGGGTGTGTTTATGTGAGTATGTGTGAGTGTGTATGAGTGTTTGTGTGTGTGTTGGTGTGTTTGTTTTACAACCCTATCAATCATTCTTCAATTCCTTTTTGTCTGCCTGTAAAAGGTTAATACAATTATTTGGGTCAATTTTTAGAAAAGTATATTTTTCTGTACTTTTCGATAAATAGATATATTAGTACTTGGATCTTTAATGTTCTTTACTAAAGTGAAACTTGTAGCTGGTTAAAATAACGATTTCACCCTTCCATCCCCTTTACTACTTTACCTGCATATGAAAGTCTACCTTAGAACCGTATATGGCCAAAGAAATCCCCCCCCCCCTTATTTTAATTTAGTTGGGAGTAAATCTTTTCTTAAACCCCCCTCCTCCACCCCCCAAAAAAATGAAAACTTAAATGTAGCATATCACTTTCTTACAATCAGCCCTTTAATAGGTCTTAATGAGCATACAGTCAAATGCAGTGAAATGTTTTGGCGAGATTGAATTGTATTTTACTTTAGTAAACATTCCTTGACTGTCATGATTTAAAAACTAGAGTTAAAATTCAAAGAGTTGATAACACTAATCCTTTTAGAACAGGCTATACGTGTTGAAATTTTCTAATTATATTTTTTCTAATTCAGGGTTCGAGCAGTAATGTTAGACACTTCACTTCAACCTTACACAGAGATAGCAGATCTTTTCATCATTGATCCAGATGGTTTTATCATCAGGTTAGATAGATAGATAGATAGATAGATAGATAGATAGATAGATAGATAGATAGATAGATAGATAGATAGATAGATAGATAGATAGATAGATAGATAGATAGATAGATAGATAGATAGATAGATAGATAGATAGATAGATAGATAGATAGATAGATAGATAGATAGATAGATAGATAGATAGATAGATAGATAGATAGATAGATAGATAGATAGATAGATAGATAGATAGATAGATAGATAGATAGATAGATAGATAGATAGATAGATAGATAGATAGATAGATAGATAGATAGATAGATAGATAGATAGATAGATAGATAGATAGATAGATAGATAGATAGATAGATAGATAGATAGATAGATAGATAGATAGATAGATAGATAGATAGATAGTTAGATAGATAGATAGATAGATAGATAGATAGATAGATAGATAGATAGATAGAATAACTATGGTCGGTCCGTCCGTCTGTCCGAGTAAGTAAGGATATATTTTTCCATTTTATGAAGTTTTAACTTTTTTAGAGATTAATCTTAATTAATCTTGATAATAATTATTGCAGCGCTACTATAGTAAACATGATTGTTCTTGTTTTAACTTAAAAGGGAAACAAAATAAAAGTTTTAACAAAAGAATAAGATTAAATAATAATCCAAGAGCTTAAAGTTTATATTATTAAACAATCTATGGCCTAATCTACACTTTCTTCAGCCTTCCGTTCAAAGTTTTAAATTAAAGTATACTTTTTAACAGCTATGTCCCTAGGGGCTCCTAGTGGCACTTGAGAGAAGGGATCCGAGGTTGGGGGGGGGGGGGGGGGGTTCACTTTTTATTTAGTTTAGAAACAAAAAGTTTTTGGCTCTACAACTTTTTCTAGCGGCGTAAAGGAGAACTGGTTATAATCCTATATTTTTTTCATTTTGATATCCGCAGAAAGCTGTCTATAATACGTTGCGATAGATAACTATTACGTTTCAGATCAATAATCATTATTTATATTTTGTTTTGTCTTTTACAAAATTATTCTTATTTTTTTTTTTAATTTTGCGGGGGATAATTTTTTCCAAAAGCGATTTCTCTTGATGGAAGTGATAGTAACCTCCCCCCCCCCCAAAAAAAAAAAATAGCGCAAAACCTTCCCAGGACCCACAGAAGCTACTTTGTAAAAATTAACCTTTTGTACATACAGACAGACAAAGATCCTGTCACTTTATTAAAAGGATTGAACCTTTGGCTCCGGCTACAACATCATGATGTTCAGTTCTTAACAATTAAACACTTTGAAAACTTTTTCTTTGATGAGAGGAAGCGGTGAACTTATTTTCATCAGAACAAGGATGACAACATCCATAAAAGCGAAGCACTGAAGCGGTAGGACAAACGGACATTAATACTTGTATAGTGTAAGAACTGAATAATCAGAATATAAATGTATAAGAGTCGAAGCAAAATTGTAAGTAAAACTGCTTGATACAGGATAATGTTTATGGACATACTTACATTTTTAGGACTTGATTATAGTGTTGCTTCGCTTATAACATTATACTTTGATGTCCCAGGAATCAATATACCAAAAATCAGGTGAATCGGATGATTAGATCACATAAAAATTTGTTCTTAAAAAAGTAAAAAAATCAACATGTTTAAAATGGACTTACGGACATTCTGGTAATGCTTATAGAGTTGCTACGCTTTCTAAATCGTACCTAACTACTATAGGAATCACCATGCAAAGTTTGAAATCGATAGGACAATTCTAACATGCCTGAATTAACGGAAAGAGCTATCTCTATGTGACGGACGGACGGACGGACGGACCGACCCTATTTATAGAAAAGCTTCGCTTTTAAAAAATTTAAATAGTTTCCCCAACAAATTTTATACAATTTCCTTTTCAATATGGCTTGTACCAATCGTATAGTCTAGCCAATTGATTTATTATTACTTGGATCTTACACTAGTTTATAATGTACTCTAATAAAGTGAAACTCGTAGCCGGCTAAAATATTGACCCCTCCCCTCTTAATAAATGAACCAACTGCCCAATACGTGGTGTGCATTTTAGCAACATAAATCGACGACAATTTTCCCTCTCATAGTATCCACGTATATTATACATCTATTTCTAACGAACAGAGGAAGTCATGAATTTTTTTAAACGAAACTTTGCTATAATTAGGGTAGATTAGTCCGTAACGGTTACCGCTTATCGCTAATTTATACATGTTAGAATTGTACCATCTATTTCAAACTTTACATGTTCATTCCTGTAACACAAATTTATTTATTGAATTTTGATTGGTTGGTTTATTAAGTTGAGCTACCAAACGTTTTAAACCATTAATTGTAAACTACAGAAGAGGTAATTTTGTGTATCATCATTGGGGATGTTCATCAATTTATCGATCATTATCTTATCCCTTTAGATCCCCGACTTTTTGGATGTCATAACGAGAGAAACAAATTTGAAGAAAAGTATAGGATTAGACTTATTTATTTTTTTATTTTTAATTTTAGGAAATGGAATTCTAAGCAGCTGAACAATGGAGTACTCACCGGCATTTTCTACCTACCAGAATTTCCTAAGGTTTGTCATTTTTAACAGCGAAGCTTTTTTAAATTAGGGTTCGTCCATAATGGATAGCTCTTTGAGTAATTTCGGCATGTCAGAATAATTTTATCATTTTAATGTATGGCAACTCCATAGTCATTATTATAATTAATAACAACCGTTTTCCATTGATTTTTTAAAAAAAATATTTCCTTGGATGATCTGGCACAACATAGTATGCGAGTAATCAAAATAAATGAATTGTAAAATGTTAGTTTTCCATGTAAAGTAATTTTACGATAGATTTTTTTGCGAAATTTAAGTTCAGCCTTAAAAATAATTTTGAATATAAAATGTGTTTCTACTCTACATTTATTATTGCTCGTTTGTCTGACCATCTGGTTAGTTGTTTGGATGTTGTCATACTTTTAGTAAATAGCCTTTAATTAGTGTACCTTTGACTTTAACACTGCATTTAATTGTCATAGAAAATCATATCATTTTCTGCTACGCCCTTAGAGGCTTTTAGGGGAGAGTTGAATTTGACAATCTAATTTTTAATTTAGTTTTAAAAGAAAAAAATGGGAGGTAGGGTAGTTTTTTTTAGAAATGATTCCTCGTGGTACACTCCCCTAAAGTATTTTGTAGTCAAAGTATGCAATATAAGAAAAAAACCTATTGTTAAAAAAATTTGCAATATGAGAAAAAATACTTAAATTAAAAAATATGAACTTTTACGTTTATTGTTAAATATTATTTTTCTTTCTTCTTAGTTTAAATTTTTACTTTATATTTCTTGTTTTAGCTTATATAATGAATGATTAACATTAAAACTAGCGGCTGCGCCCTTAGCATATATCGGCTCATTATTCAAAATGACAAAAAAGTAGCCAAAAACTATCCTAGGACCTATGTAGAGCTTTCCTTAAATTGGCCACTCAAACTGTTCAGTACTTTTCGAAATCTTAAGCTTTATACAAAAAAAAACCTTACTACATAATATATTAAAATTATGATGTACTAAATCTTTGTGAAAAAGGTATGTAAAGTTGAAAAAAATATCTGCAATAATTAAGGGAAAAGCAGAACCAAATTGGCTGGGAAAGTTACTTGTACAACATAAATGTTTCTCTTGGGTCAAAAAAGTAGACACAGTTGGAATACCATTCTTAATATGGAACTTTTAAAAATATATTTATATAAAAAAGTGAAGTTTAATAAACACGCTTTTTGTGATATGAATATGGAAATTGGATATAAAA
The DNA here is from genome assembly GCF_053477335.1 of Acartia tonsa. NCBI lineage: Eukaryota > Metazoa > Arthropoda > Copepoda > Calanoida > Acartiidae > Acartia > Acartia tonsa. Next base: position 52,146,414 of record NC_137263.1, on the reverse strand, counting down.
GGACTTAACAGAGGAAAATTTGTCGTCAATTTAGCCTGCTGACCTCATTTATTGGTCAGTTCGTTCATCCAGTAAGTGGGGACGTTATGGGGTAATGGGGGTGGATGGGAGGGGGAATCGTCATTTTAGCCAGCTGCGAGTTTTACTTTATCCAACATCCAAGTAATATCTATCGATTTGATTGATATAAATACCGTGGTTTTGAATCAATTCGAAATGCGTTTCTGTTTTTTTAGGTACTGCTATATTTCATTGTACGGTTGGAAAAAGGTGTTATGCTTTATGTAGGCAACAGGGGGGAGGGGGTGATCTATTGAGGGAGGGGTTAATGGTATGTAAATTATTATGGTTTCTAAAAATTCCTCCTTATTCGCTGGATTTAAAATTTAATAAGCTTGATTAGTTGGTTTAATCTAGCAATCTTTGTCCAATTTTTTCAACCATTGATTCTAATCTAAAGAAGAGGTAATTGTGTTGATCATCATTGGGAATGTTCATAGATTTATCATCCATTGTCTTATCCCTGCAGATCCCTGGGGTTGATGAGATTCTTAACTATGATATATTTATCTGCAAAGCAAAATATTTAGTTCAATCTTTTTATTCTGACTTTGAACCAGAGGCGTGCACAAGGGGGGTAGAATTCACCCCCCCCCCCTTTGACAAAGGTCCACTTCCCATTAATACAGCAAAGGGGGGTGTTAAGGCAAAACTAACCAAGCTAAATTTGCTTGATTCACTTCATTAAGAGATGCGATTGAAATGATTATTTTTTACTTGAAATATATTTCGGAAGAATAAAGTAGACTTTTTTCCTTTCAAGTGGGCTAAGAAAGAATTTAAACTTAAGGTTTTTTTTCAATTTGAAAAAGTCACAACATCCCTCCCCCCCCCCCCCCCCAAGATTTAAGGGGGTGTTAATTGGTGCGTCAATTTACCAATTAGGGATGCTTCTTTGACATTTGAGTTTGTAGATTGACACCAACAAGGTGTATCCATCCACCCCCCCCCCCACCTGATACAAACAATCTTGTCTGAAAGCTCTCACACAACTTGATTTTGACTTAAGGTGATTGTCAAAAACCTGTACACGCCACTCCTTTAAACTAACTGACAAAATATGAACAATAAGATATTTGGACAGAATGGCGATTATTGTTTTTATTATGAAACTTGATATCTTTGGAATTATAATTAATGCTTCAGTCAATCGTCAGATACTGCAAATATATCAGAAACAAGGGGCATAATTGGTAAAAAAAGATGGTTTCTTTCAATTGAAGTCTTTTTAGTCTTTATTTAAAGTAACAAATAATTTGCGTATTTAAATTAATATAATGACGAAGTTCGTATTTAAGTGCATCCATAATGTTCATACACTTTTTATTAACAAGGATAAAAATTACCAATTTTTGGTATGCCATGGAGAAAAGAATGGATGAAATAATTATAGAAATACTATAGGCCGCCAGTGGCACTTCAATAAAGGGGGAAAGGGAAAGTAGACCCTCTACTTTCGATTTCGTTAATTTTGTATTTTTCAGGAGTAATATCTTTTAGGGGGGGGGGGAGACTAGAAGAGGTTTTTCATAAAGTAGTAAAATTCTTCCATGGACCTATAAGAAGCTTTACTGTATTGGAGAACCCTGTCAGTTAAGCGCTTTGTAAAATCCTTTGCTCAAGACAGAAATCATTTTACTTTTAAATAAGGATCATACTTAGAAATAAGAAAAGGAAAAAGCTCGTTCGACTTAATAGATTAATATGAACTTTAAAAAGACTCTGAATTGTAGAGATACTGCGTACTTCATAACATTATAAATGATGGGGTTAATTATATGAAAAGAAGAATTATATTCTAAATTTTGTAGTAGATTAAATTCAAGAATGATAACATATGTAAGTTGCGTAGCCAGAAATTACAAAAAGTACAATTTTGTTTTAATATTTTGTTTATTAATTATTTTTTCGGTTCTTTATATCCAAGTGCTTTGCGGGCGTAGAAACCCTCTACCCTTTGGAAATAAATTAAAAATAAGGGGGAAGGGTTATTTTTATCATCTGCACAAAAATCAAAAATTTTTATCTAACCTGACATAAAGTTAACAAAATTAAAGGGTGGGGGGGAGGGCCCAGGGGTTCTGTCCTCGGAATGGGCTTTTTAGGAAAACCGCCTTTTTTTCATAAATAATTATCATAATTTTGTATAACGTTTAGAATGATAGGACCTTCAAATCAAGTTGCTACGCTATTAAAATTTTCACTTACACCTGCTTGTTCTCATAATTACTTTTTATCAAATTTAGGCTTATTTTACCCAATATGAAAATATAATAATAGTTATTATAAGATCAAAACCAGTTTTTTTTAGCCCCGAAGGGACTAAAGCTCAATCCTAAACTTAGATGTTGACTAATTTTCAATAGAGTATTAATCTAAAAATTGACATTATATAAATATCAGGATCAGGGGCGTCCAAGCTTTTTATTTTGGGGGTTTCAAAGTTTTAAGGGGGGTTAAGTTAATGTATTTTTTTTAAATTTTGAGATGGTTAAAATTAGAGGTTTTTAAGTTTGAGGGTGGTAAACACTCCACCCTTGTATTTTTAAAATAGTATTTAATGTATTTTAGAATTAAACAACACATTTAATATTATTAAACATATGTTTAAGTTGTAACTCTCATCCAGGCATATAAAGGGATAAGACAATGGCCGATAAATTGATGTACATTGTACATCCCCAATGAAGAAACATAAAATTACCCCATTTGTAGATTGCCATTAATGGTTGAAACGTTTGGATACTCAACTAAATAAAAATACCAATCAGATTCAATAAAAGTCCCTAAAGTTGTTAGACCAACGAATAAAAAAAGTTATTAAAATACTTTGGGGACCAGTGTAATAAAAATGGCAATGTCTGCTTCCTCCCTGACTCTCATCACTCAACTAGATAATAAATTCCGACAATTCTAGGAAGAACTAAATATAGAAGAAGATATATTAACATCTCGTACAGTTTATATCATAGAATTATCTTTTAATAACAAAGCTGTTCTGTAGCACAATCAGATATCTATCTATCTTAAATCTCGAATAATCTATATGATAGTTATTTCTCGCCTCGTATTATAATTAGCTTTCCGCGGATATAAAATGTACAATCATAAGATTAAAACCAGTTTTTTAGTTCCAAGATGACGAAGGCACGGGCTAAAAAAACTGGATTTAATCTTATGATTGTACATTTTTATATTCGTGTGCTAGATCGATTCCTAGATTTTTAGGTTTTTCTATGGTTTTCTCGATTCCTCTTCAGGTTTTGCGGCTAAAATTTTTAAGGATTGAATACGCTCATATTCTACATTTTTTAAAAGTTTCATTAAGATTTGTCTATAAATTGCGGTGCTAGATCGATGCCTAGATTTTAAAATTTTCGTGATTTTATTAGGTTTCTGGATTCCGTATTTTATCAAGATTAATTTTTATTGTATGACAATACTTTATTGTTATTTTTCCCGATAACCATTCATAATTTTTGAGCTTCGCTACTTATGGATGTTGTCATCCTTGTTTCTGTTTTAATTTAAGTTTCAACCCATTTTAATGACTTTAGTATACTCTAGCGGATACGCCACTAGCGGCCTAAAGGGGCAATTCTCCCCAAAAAATAGTTTAGATACTTTTCTGGTCCTTATAGAAGCTTCGCTGCAAAAGAGAAACATATCGGTTCAGCGGTTAGTTAGATCCTTTAGTATAGAAAGAGAGACATGCTTGATCTTTAAATCGTTTTTATGCCGCGCTGAATCGGGGCGATTCAGAGGTAAACCGTAGGCGCGCTGGTGGTAAGCCACAGCGCACCTGATTTTTAAAAGATTTTCGGTGCGGTGTTGTTAAATCGCTTGCGCACTCACTAAAATATCGATCCGCGCCAGTACAACTTTATTACTTAAGCAGTGTCAGTAAGGTATTTTATATAAAATACCGTGTCAGTATAGTATTTTATATAAAACATTAATATATAATTTATTTTAAAAATAACTATAAAAATGTTTTCACGATAGTTTTGCAATAAAATATTAAAGTAATTAAAAAAAAATATTTATTTATTAAATAAATCACCCCGATTTAAACCGCCAATGCCACTCGGTGAGTGGCATTGGCGCGCCGGGCCCGCGCCACTGCCCGATTCAAATCACCCATGCAAATTCGATTTAAAGATTGATATTAATAATTTGATGGTGCGCCAAATGAATCGCCCCGGTTTAAATCACCTATAAACGATTTAAAGATCGAGCTTTACTTTTACATAACCATTGAAATAAATAATTGTGTTTCTGTTTAGTGGGGGCCAAAAATAATACATAGATAGAACCATGGATTTAAAGGTATAAGACACTGGCCTATAAATTCATATACATCCCTAATTATGATACACTAAAAAAAACATTTAGTGGTTGAAACGTTGGATGCTTAATTTAATGAACCAACCAATCTAAATTAAAAAGTCCCCAAAGTTGATAAGCCATCGAATAATAAATCATTATAATAAAGCTTTGGGGACTGGTGAAATAAACAGCCCATTGTCTTCTTCCTTCCTGGAGAGAACAAGAATGTTAAGTTTTCCTTTAATTAGGTTTATATTGTAGATTCTCAATATAGAAAAAAAGAATGATTATATTCATAAAAGTGAAGCTCAACAAAACAAAACAATTTGGCAACTGAATAAAGTCGAAAAAGATCTGTCATAAAATTGCTTAAAAGATTCTATATCTACATAGTTTGAACGTTTTCAAAACTAAATTATGAAGAGGCTTCGCTTAAGATATCGTACCTTAATCAAATCAATATGATTGAATTGATACAAGAACTATTAGAATTGTACCTAATTGATACGAGAATCAGAAGTAGTCCCTTTCGTAACATCGCCCCAGAAGGGGCGATTCGTCGTATTTTTTAAATGGCTTTTTTTTAGGTTAGGTTAGGTTATATTGGGTTAGGTGATTGCCCCACAGGGTTAGGTAATTGGCCCCGCCGCAGGGTTAGAGCTCCCCGCAGGTGCTAGAAATAAGAGAAAAGCTACTGTGAAAAATACGAAGAATCGCCCCATAAGGTGCGATGTTACGAAAGGGACTATACCCCGAGAATCTTTTGCAACAATTCGGACGGTCAAAGAAACCATGTTGTAGAAAGTCTTGACTTGTAAAAGGAAAAAAGTTAATGTTATTTATTGATTGTAACCTTTACATAATTTTACTTTTGTTTTATAACACGCAGAATATTGACTAAAAAGATTAGTTTCCTTTACTCTCTTTGTTTGAATACTGTAAAAAAAATCTTTGGTTGTTGACGTAAAATACGATTGTATAGGCAGAATTAGTTTTTGAGCGTTTTCTGGTCTTATTTAGATTTTATATCTCAATATTAGAGAAAAACACTAGAGGGAGAAAGGGTTAAATAACTGTATCTCCCCATCGCATCAACCTTGTACAACCTTGCTATTTAGTCATTGAAAATCAACCAATCGTGTCGCTTATATTAACACTGCCAAGTAGCAGAAAATGATTTAGAAGCAGACGAAAGAGGCCATTGAAAAATGAAGGGAGGTAGTTGCTTTTATATACATCTATACTATAGATATTTCTCAATTATAATAATTTATTTTCTCGTATTCATTTGAATCCGGTGGATAGGAACCTGTTCTTATCCATACGAAAAAACTATGTCTAGCATCGTATTATATCCAGTTTTCCACGAATATAAAAATGTACAATCATAAGATTAAAACTAGTTTTTTTAGCCGGTGCCTTCGGCACCGCTGGGCTAAAAAAACTAGTTTTAATCTTATAATTGTACATTCTATATCCGCGGAAAGCCGTTTATAATACGATGAAAGAAATAACTATTGATTGTTCGTGTTCTCCCCAGACTCAGATTCTAAGATTTTATCATTTTTATTTATTGTCATATATTATCTAGTACTTTTAAGTTAAAGTTATTAAGGGTTTGTGTGTGTGTGATTGACTCTTTAATTATCCTAATAATAAAGAAACAGGATGTGTGTCTGTTTGTTTGTACAGAATGATCTCGGTAACTGCTGAACCGATCGGGTTCTCCTTAACAGGGTAGCTTCTCAAATGTCTAAAAAAGGTGTGTTTTTTTTATGAGAACTTTTTTGAAAGCAGTTTTACCCCACTTATAGTTATCAGAATTTAATGATTAATGGCTTATTTTCTTCGTTTTTTAAGGCAATTAATAGAACAACAAAAAAATATTTCAGTTTTTATTTAAAAAGTACAGTAAAATCTAAAATTCAAAACTTAGGTGTCAACATCTAAAAATGGTTTTAGCGCATTTTTCTTATGCTCAAATAATCAACCTTTTGCAAGAATGGGTGCTAAACACTTCAAAGTTGAGATATAGAGCTAAAAATGTATACAGATACTATTCGGGACATGTACTAGAACATATCAAAGTTTGAAGGTCATATCTCAACCAGGAAGGAAGTACTTGCTCCCCAAAGTCGACTACAGAAAATCCATTTTTTTAAGAAAAATGCTCTAAAACCATTTTTATATGTTGACACCTAAGTTTTGAAATTTAGATTTTACTGTACTTTTTAAATAAAAACTGAAATATTTTTTTGTTGTTCTATTAATTGCCTTAAAAAACAAAGAAAATAAGCTATTAATCATTAAATTCTGATAACTATAAGTGGGGTAAAATTGCTTTCAAAAAAGTTCTCATAAAAAAACACACTGTATTTTGGGGGAGGGTACCACCACCCTCCCAACAGAAATCACTAAAAATCGAGAGAGAAAAATTTACTCATAGAGACTCCTACGCAACATAGCTAGGTATCATAGAAACTTGAATTGCAACATAAATAGGTATCGTATTATTTTTAAACAAAACCAAACATTTAAAGTGCCAGTAGAGGCTTCTTGGGGCGTAGTCGCTAGTTTTCATATATGGTGGCTGACATTATAAATTTTTGCAGATATTACAAATTGTTTCGAGTATATTTGCTCTCTTCAGATGTCAATGTAAAATTGAAATTTTTTTGTACAAAATTCGAAGATTTTTTATGCGAATGAATTTAATACCTAAATAGTAAACAATATAAATAATTTTGTGTGTTTGGTTATGAACCGTTAATTCTATAAAAACAAGGATGAGAACATCCATAAAAGCGAAGCACTGAAACAGTAGGACAAACGGGCATTAACACTTGTATAGTGTCAGAACTGAATAATCAGAATAAAAATGTATAAGAGTCAGAGCAAAATAGTAAGTAAATTTGTTGAAAAACTGCTTGATTTAGGATAATGTTTATAGACATACTTACATTTTTAGGACTTGATTATAGAATTGCTTCGCTTATTACATTATACTTTGTTGTCCCAGGAATCAATATACCAAAAATCAGATCAATCGGATAATTAGATCACATAAAATTTGTTGTTAAAAAAGTAAAAAAATCAACATGTTTAAAATGAACGTACGGACATGCCTAAATTAACGAAAAAAGCTATCCGTTACGAACGTACGAACGGACCGACCCTAATTATAGAAAAGCTTCGCTTTCAAAAATAAGAATGCTCATAAATTGCACAGCAACAAGGATGACAACATCCATAAAAACGAAGCTCTGAAACGGCAGGATAAATGAACACTAACACTTTAGCTGAGTATCAGAACTGAATAATCAGAATGTAAATGTATTAAAATCGAACGAAACAAAATTGTAAGTAGATCTGTTGAAAAATTGCTTAAATACAGGATATTGTTTAAGGACATACTTACATTTTTAGGACTCGATTATAGAGATGTTTCGCTTATAACAATGAACTTTGTTGTACTAGGAAGCAGTATTCCAAAAATCAGACCAATCGGATAATTTTATCACATAAAAATTAGTTGTTAAAAAGCAATATGTTTAAAATGGACGTACGGACTTTTTGGTAACGATTATAGAGTTGCTTCGCTTTCTAACTCATACCTACTTCATATAGGAATCATCATACAAAGTTTGAAATCGATAGGACAATTCTAACATGCCTAAATTAATTAAAAGAGGAATCCGTTATAGAAAAGCTTTGCTTTAAATAAGAAATAAATAACAGTTTAGATAAAAAATATCATTATGAGTAAAATTTTAATTTTTTATATTTGCGAGAGCTAAGGTTTTTTGTCTTTAGCTTAAGATTTTAATAACTATTGAACTGTTCTATTGGGTTCACCTTTTAAGTGAAGCTTAATTAAGACCTTGGATAGTTTTAAGGCTATTTTGTTTTTAGATTCCGCCTTGTGATGATTTTAGGCTATTTTTCAGTCTTCCTATAAATACAGAGCCCCTTGCCCAGATGCCAGAGGTGTAGCCGCTAGTATTGTAAATAAATCACTATATTTGACTGATTTTAAATTTTTAAATCCCGCGCTATGCAAAGATACAGTCAATTTCCTAAACTTACCCGAATGAATTGACGTACAGACATATCTTTGTTGAAAGTTGTAGAGATGCTACGCTTCTAGCAAAAAAAGTACTTAAATGTGTCATGTTAAATTATTATTTTACAAAGCATATAATTTATCTTACATGTAGATGTGAAAATTTTAAAATTCATTATTTTAGAATAATTTGTTTGTTTTAAAAACAGATCTATAGAACAGATGTATATACAGACAACTACCTCCCTTTCTTTTTCAAAGACCTCTTTCGTCTGCTTCTAAATTATTTTCTGCTACTTGGGTGTTTTAATATAAGCAACTGTAACTCATTGGTTGATTTTCAATGATCCAATAGAAAGGTTACACAAGGCGATGGGGAGATACAGTTATTTAACCATTTCTCCCTCTAGTGTTATACTCTAATGTTTTAAACGCAAACTTTTTTCAATATGACTAAGTCGCCTCCACTGTTTTTTTTATGGGCGATTTCTCTTGGGAGGTTGGAGTTACCTCCTCAGGGCCTCTAAGAGGCTTCAGAAAAAGGAGAACCATATCGATTCTTGGTCAGCGAGATACTTTACTACAGATAGACATACATCCTGGTACTTCCATATAAGGATATTTTAAATGGTTTAACGTTTGTTTAAATTTTTGACAAATACAATTAAAATTCACTAAAAGCTTTAACTAAAATTAAAAATTAAATGCTTTTTAAACGTGAAAAAATTAATACTGAAAATACGCATTATCTTCGAATATAAATCCAGCAACATTTTCAAACTTTTATATTTGGGTTCAAACTTTATACAAGTAGTTTCTAGTGTCCAATAATTTCCGAATATTGTTGGCATATATACAAAGTGTTTTCAATAAGACACAATAGTAAGAACAAAAAGTCCCATAATGCAAAGAAAATAAAAAGGGGCCGCTTGTTAATAATTTAGGGTTCATAATTTGGTTAAATAAATTTAAATTTTTTTGTGGGGGAGGGGGGGGGGGAAACGATAGCACAATTTATTTTCTTCGTCATTTTGTCCAAAATATAAACGGTTTGGTGTATAATAACATCCGCGAATTATTGTTTCACTAAAATTACATGCCAACTATATTAATTTAAATATACATCCAAATGTGTTAATCAATAAGAATAAAGCAGTTTGTGCTGTATTAATAGATTTTTGGTGATTCTTTGGATTTTTCAAATCTTCTGCTAAAATCTATATTTGTAAAATGCAGACAAAATTGAACACCAGTTTTAAGGGGAGGAGGGGAGGCGGGGTGGGGGGGGTAGATATGTTTTATTGTGGGTAAAAAAATAAGAAGGGGGAATAAGAGATGAAATAGGGTAATTTTAAAGGATGTTATAAAATGATTTCATTCCATCTAAAAACAAATTAAAAAAAAGGACTTTTCAATTAATTTTTACCCTTTTTTTCCCAAATAAGATTTATTTCTCTTCGGTTGTAATAAGTATGATATTTATTTACAGTTAATAATTTGATTGAAATTTCCATTTATACGAATCTTTGTTCCACTGTGACTAGATGGATGTAAAGTTGAAACTGTAAACAATATTTGTTTAAGAATTTATACCTCAACCAATAGATACAACTTTTTCAGGGAAATAAAAATGGATGTAGAATTTACGTGGATATATTAACAAGGGAAAAATAGTTGTCAAATTATTTTGCTAACATAGACATCACTTATTTGTCAGTTCGTTCATCCAGTAGGAAGGAAGGGTGGATGGATGGGCGGATCGGTATTTTAGCCAGCTACAAGTTTCACATAATTAGAGTACATGATAATCTACGTTTTAATTTAACCATTTTTGGTAAACTAAGTTTTAAGTTAAGATAAGATTAGTCTATTTAATAATCTAAAGCTAAAACCAATTTTTAACCACTTCACAGGGCAAAATAAAGAAATGTTTTCATGTTTTCAATTTTGTATCTGCAGATAACTGTCTATAATATCACGAAAGAAACTTAAATATTTTATATGAAAATCCTGTTTTGTGTTGCAGGTAGGTTTCTGGACGATCCGTGTTGCTAGCCAGGGCCAGGTAGAGGAGAAGAAGATCAAGGTGGAGAAATACTACAACCCACAGTTCGAGGTATTTGTCCGTATGCCCACCTTTGTCTTCGACACCGACCAGATCATCGAGGCGCAGGTGTCGGCGGCCTACCTGTACGAGAAAACGGCGAAGGGGAACGTGATTGTGCGGTGGTATGCGAAGAAGATTGACGGAACGACGCCGCTGTACAATGATACCTCTCTGTACAGACAAGAGTTCTCGTATTATCATAATATTAGTAATATCAGGTCAGTACAATAATAAGAAGAAAAAAATCTAATTAGTTTCTATAATAAAAATTTCATTTTAATTAAAGATATTCTACTAAAAAAAAGGTTCTAGGTTTACTCTTGTTAACATGTTCTATTTTAAGAAATTTTTGTATTATCATTTTTATCATTACACAATCCTTTTCCATTCTTAGTATATAACACTTTTATGTTCTTAGTTTATTAAAGAATGATTTTTCTCGTATTTATTCCAATCCGGTGGTTATGAACCGGTTCTCATCCGTACGAAAAAACTATGCGAGAAATAACTATTACTTAACTTTCATGCAACTGTTTGAGCAGAAATGGATCTATTAGAAATACAGAAGTATTGTCATAACTTAACTATGAAATATCTGCTCTACAAAATAACATTTTTTTGTATATGTACAGTACATATATTTTTTTCAGGACAAATGAGCTGTACAACAATGTGGATGGTGTTCCTATCCGCAACCTGTCTCTGATTGTACGACCTGACAGATACGGCTACGTGGACCCGTACGTCAACACAACCTCCCAGCCCATCCGTCCGCTCTTCCAGAACTGGACCTACCTTACCACAGAGACCCGTCCGTTTCGCAAGAACGTCGACCTTGGCGGCACGTTTTTTCTGACCATGAAAGACGTGCGCAACTTCATGGGCACCACGCAGGGTGTCCAGGTCAGGGCTGAGGCATTTGTCACTGAGTACTTTTACAACAACACACAGCGGGGCTTCTGCGAGACAAGAATCATCAACCAAACGCTGAGCCTGAGATTTGTCGGGAACAGTCCCATGGTGTTCACCCCAGGTATGCTGTTCGAGGGTGCCGTTTCTGTGCGGTACCACGACCAGGTGGCCCTGCCGGCAGAGGACCTGCGTGACTCTGAACTGGAAATCAACGTCAGGGCCAAGAAGAAGGATGGCAGTGTTGTCGACCTGACAAAGATTCGGGTTCCCAAATATGTGGCAGACCAGTTTAATGAGTTTCAGGATATAGACCGGCTGGCCCATTATGGACAATCATTTGGATCCGATGCCATTTATGATGTTATAAACAATAATGATATTAATCCTGCAGCTTTTATTACCAACAATGTTGATAAGAACACAGAGTTTCTCTACAGTATCTACGCCAAAGAAAAACAATTTGAAGAGTACAGAGAGAAGGGGGTGCATAGATTTAGATTTGAGGTTCCTGAGTTGACCGAGGAGCTGTACCTGACCGCTTACTACTCAGACAATAAGAATCCACAGAATACCTACACAGAAGCTACTGCGTATGCTTCGTATGGGCCACGTGACAGGCATATCCAAGTCAGATCAAGCACTAGAAATATAGCAGTTGGTGAATATGTTGTCTTTCATGTCAAGAGTAACTTCCCGCTGCCATATTTTGACTGGCTGATAGTGTCCAAGAATCTCATCCTGAATTCTGGCCGAGAGTATGGTTCTGACATACACGCAGTCACAAATACATTTAGTTTAGTTGTTTCTTCAGAGATGGCGCCAGGGTTCCACATTATTGTGCACACTGTGACGAAGCCCGACGACTTCATGCTCTCCAACTCTGCCTACTTCCCCGTGCAGGCCATTAACCGGCACAAGATTGAGTTTAAGCTGACCCAGATCAAGGACCATCTGAAGGACACTGTGGAGGCCACCTGCAGGGGCGACCCTGGAGCTGTTTTCTTGTCCTCATCCATCCGTTCTGCCGTTTTTGCTACACAGGGCAAGAATACAATCACCAAAGCATCCATTCTTGAAAGTCTGCATACATTTGAAAATGTTGATAAACATATTCATAGAGTTTTCTTTACTGACAGGGAAGGTACAAAGCCAGATGAGGTGAGCTACTATCCCTCCATGGATTATGGAGTTGACACAAACAGAACGTTTGAGTTGAACGAGCTGCTGATCTTTACAGATTTTGTGTTTATTCCCCAGACACCGCTGACGCGTCAGTGCAACAAGACAGCCGGATACTTTCCCTGCCTGCACAAGGGTTGCTACACAGCCGACCAGATCTGCAACGGCTACAAGGACTGCGAGGACGGGCTGGACGAGGCCGACTGCGGAGATGAGCTTTCCGCCCAACAGGACGCCACGCTCAGGTTTAGGCTGTCCAGAGTGAACAGGTACACGGACTTTTACGATGTTGGCTCCGGGGAGTGGGGCTGGTTTGATGTCAACATTGACGAGGATAGAGAACAGTTCTATAACCTTGAGGTGCCACTCACCACAGATACCTGGTACTTCAACGCGTTCAGCATTAGTAAGAAGCACGGCATTGGCATCATGGATGACCCTTTGTCCTTTGACTCCATCCGACCCGTCCATTTCTACTGTGAAGCTCCGAAGGAGGTACACAGAGGAGAGTCTGTCGGCATTAGATGTATGATCATGAACAGATCTCCCTATGATCTAGAAACAGTTATCATGCTCATGGGGTCTGATGATTATGAGTTTATAAATGTGGAATCCTATGGATTTGTGGAGTCGCACAACCCGAGGACGTCCAAGGGTGACCACCATCATCTAGTCTTTGTCCGCGGCCAGGATGAACTAGAGGTTCACTTGCCCATTAAACCAACACCTGACAGGGAGCAGGGCGAGATAACCGCGTATGTGACCCTGTCCACACAGATCATGTCCAACACACAGGAATTGACCATCAACATCCTCCCTGAGGGCAGCATTGTCCACAGACACACCTCCCTTCTGCTGGACCTGAAAAGTCGGGCAAATGAAATCAAGTACATGAACATCTTTGTGGATGAAACGCCAGAAATTCCTTATGAAATCTTTAGAAGATATATTTACAACAGCCCATACGGTAGGGTGTCCTTGAGTGGTGATGTTATTGGTCCAACCTTTATGAAAAACAGTCCTGTTCATCTTGAGTCGATGTTTCCAGATGGCAATGGCAGGTTTGGCAAGGGAACAGAGTACCATGGCTTCAACTTGGCTGCTAACACCTGGCAACTTCATTATTACAGGTATGATATTTTTTAATAATACCACCACATAAATAAGTAATAACTAATTTAAAATAAAATTGTAGTTAGGTTCTATAAGATTCTATTTTTGTTCTTTTTATTGTTGTATACATTTACTAGCGGACTAAAAACTGGGGGAGGATTTTTGTGTTTTTGTGGGGGTTGGGGGTGTCCTACCTCCCAAAAAAAAATAGCCTAAAACCACCACAAGACCAGTAGGTGTATACCCTGAAGAGTAGAATTAAATCGATTTAGTGGTTACCAAATTCTTAAGGGAAGGACAGACAGACAATAAGCTACTTTGTATTATAGATATTGAAAAAAATCAATATTTTCAAAATAGTTATTGTAGAAATTATTAAAATTATATTAATACATTTTATGATCAATGATTAATTTTCAATTTTTTTTTAATGTAAATATTTTTTAATTTTTCTTTTTATTCTTCAGGCTGACAAATCAGTTCCAGTCCAACTGGGACCTGGCCAAGAGGGTTTTTGAGCAGATGAACATTGAGTACGCAGCCGTCATGCGTCGTTTCAGCACCCAGGGCTGGGTGTCCATCTGGGACACGGCCAAGCCGTCCGTCTGGCTGACCTCCTGGTGCATCAAGATATTCTCCCACGTGTCCTTCCAGGACTGGGAGGACTATATCTATATTGATCCAGAGGTGTTTGGGTCCTCTGTCATGTGGCTGATCAACCAGCAGGATGTTGAGGGAGAGTTCATGGAGACTGAATACTATAATGAACACCCGCTGCACAAGCCTATGACTCGTAACCCCGAGGCCGGCAACATAGCACTCACCGCCCATGTCCTAATTTCTCTGCAAGAAACAGCTGATAAGCTGTATGGAGAAATCAAGAAATATTCTTCATCAGCAAGACAACGCGCTCGTCGTTTCCTTGAGCGAAATTTACCAAAAATAACGGACCCGTATGAACTTGCGATAGTGTCATATGCCCTAGTGTTGGCTCGCAGTCCCGAGGCTGATGCCGCCTACGGCCGGCTGTTGCAGATGAAGCGCGAGGAAAGTGGGATGGTCTACTGGAGTCCAACTAAGATTAACACCAACACAGTCAAGTATCTCCAGTTCAACCGACCTTTCCTGGAGGGCAAGGACAAACAGTTCAATGATGCTGTGGCTGTTGAGGCCACTGGATACGCTTTGCTGGTGCTGTTCCAGGTACAGGGTGGCGGTGTCACTGTCCTGCAGGATCAGATTGTTACCTGGCTGAACACCATGAGGCTGGGTGTGGGTGGCTTTATTGCCACACAGGACACCATCGTGGCTCTCGAGGCCCTGGTCTCCTACAGCTACAACAGCAGAATTAAGGACATTACAAATCTCAACATTGAAATTGAAATTCCTGATTCTAACATTACCAAAAATATTTACTTCAGCGGCAATGGCATCTCCAACCTCCAAGAAATCGTTATCCCCAACGTATGGGGCCATGTCAATTACCACGCGACCGGAGCCGGCCAGGCCGTCGCCCAGTTGGACATCAACTGGGGCATTGACTTCGAGCCGTACAAAGACCACCCGCAGGTGCAGTGCTTCAACCTGACCATCGACGAGAACTACCGCGGGCGGAACAAGTCCGAGATTGATGTGAAGAGCTGTATGAGCTGGACGTGTATAGGAGACAGTCCAACTTCTGGTCTGACCATGCTTGTTGTGGATATACCAACAGGATATATTATGTTACAGGTGAGACTTTTTAGAATTAGAATTATCATATCTATCTTGTAAAGTCAAAGCATTCTTATCATTTCGACAAAAACGTTATTTAATTTTCAAATAAACTTTATTGAGAAAATAATTATATTTTGCAACACATTTGGTAAACAAAAGAAAATTAAGATGAGGTTATTTCTGAAACTCGCATAATTTTTAGGATAATTCGTGAAGATGATTAAAGTCCCTCCACAGATTATGACGTCATACGATAAAATAACCAATGAGAGGCCAGCATAAATTTTATCATCATTGGTCAATATACTGGTCTCTCATTGGCTATTCTATCGTATGACGTCATAATCTGTGGAGATACTTTAATCATCTTCATAATTCGTTTTTCTTGTGATAAAATATTTCATTATTAAAGCCATATTGCAAGTATAAAAAGTAATAAATCCCATGCTTTTTGATTAACAAAATTTAATTGTTTAAGCCATTTTAGAGATCTTTTGCTTCAAACAGAAAAATCTAATAGTTCATTTACTAAATACTAAGATGTCAGAGATTTAAAGGGATAAAACAATGGCTGATAAATTGATGTACATCTCATGATGATACACATAATTACCCCTTTTGTATATTACAATTAGTAGTTGAAACGTTGGGACTTAATGAACCAGCCAATTAAAATTCATTAAAAATCCCTAAAGTTGTTAATCCAACTAATAAGAAAACTTTATTATAAAACTTTGGGGACTAGTGTAATAAATAGCCTAATGTCCTTTCCCTCCCTGCTGATATGTACTATTAAAAACTTAAATACAAATTCTTTTCCATTA
This sequence comes from Acartia tonsa, assembly GCF_053477335.1. Lineage (NCBI taxonomy): Eukaryota > Metazoa > Arthropoda > Copepoda > Calanoida > Acartiidae > Acartia > Acartia tonsa. Next base: position 52,130,111 of record NC_137263.1, on the reverse strand, counting down.
CTATAGTTTGAATGTTCATATTATAAATTCTAAAGTTAAAATATTTTGTTAAGTAAAAATAACTTTTCAACTCAGATCAAAGAATTTAAAAGATGTATATAAATTAGGGTTGGGCCGGATATCCGGTGTGGCCGGATATCCGGCCGGATAGTTTCAATATCCGGTATCTGGATATCCGGTGTGGCCGGATATCCGGCCGGATAGTTTCAATATCCGGTGTGGCCGGATATCCGGCCGGATAGTTTCAATATCCGGTATCCGGCCGGATATCCGGCCAAACCGGATATCCGGCCCAACCCTAATATAAATGATATTTCTGTATATATCTTTCCAACTGACTTTCTTATTTTCATTTTATTTTAAAATCTGCTATTTCTAAAAACTTGATATGAGATATTTAGTGTATTGAAAATTTAATTGTAATGCAAAGTTTTTTTTTAATAAAAATAATTATTTTTTGCACAAAAGAGTTTGGCATGTGAGAAATGAAAAACTTAATCGTGGATATTCAAGTAAATTTGAGCTTATATCCAGGGAGGGAGTGAACATTGGGCTGTTTACTGCACTAGTCCACAAAATTTTTAATAACGTTTCTTATTCGTCGGCTTAACAATTTTTGGGACTTTTAATGAATTTTGATTGGTTAGTTCATTAAGTAGAGTGTCCAAACGTTTTAACCACTAATTGTAATCTACAGAAGGGGTAATCTTGTACATAATCATTAGGGATGTACATCAATTTATCGGCCATTGTCTTATCCCTTTAGATCCCTAGCCTACAACACCTTTAATAATAGTATCCCAATATTTTGCAGGTTTCCAAACATTTAACACAGAGGTAGAATTTTTGGCGCTTTCTCCCCCCCCTCATTTTTTTTTTGGGGGGGGGGGGTTACAAGTGCTCAACAAGTACTTTGTTGGAGAGCATTCAAAAGTTATTAAAAAATAGGGATTGTAATTTTAACACAAAAAAATATAAATTTTTTCAGCCGGATGCCAACAAAATAGTCCGTTCTGGGCAAATTCCGCAGTTGAAGGATGCGGACGTGGAGAAGCCTGGCAAAACCATCTGGTACTTTGAATATCTCAGCGAGGCTCCACAGTGCTTTACACACACAATCAGAAGGTAAGATGGACATACCAACAGAAACAAATATAGAACAGATAGGTTTATACATTTACAGCAATTGCGCGTCAATTCAGATTTCTAACATGGTCATTAAGTTGGTCAGTTCGTTCATTCAGTAGGAGAGCAGGGGTTGTATATTGGATGGATAGGGGGTATCGTTATTTTAGCCAGCTATGAATTTCACTTTAGTAGAGTACATAATAATCTGGTGTAAAGCTAAGTAATATAAATCCATTACAGCAATACAGATGCATAGAAGGACAGATTGTCTGACAGACAGACATACCTGACATCTTTTTTAACAATGAATATAGAATATACGTGGGAAAAATTGACATAAATTTTGGCTGCTAGCATGGACATCAATTTATGTTCAGTTCCTTCATCCAGCATGAAGGAAGGTGATGAGGGGGGGGGGGGAGGTAGTTATTTTCGCCAGCTATTAGTTTCACTTAAATAGATTTAATGGTGATCTGGTGTAAGATCCATGTATAAATAAATGTATTTTTTTATCATTTTCATTTTCAGATATTATCCAGTGGCCAACCTGACGCGTACCAGACAGGCCGTCATCGTGGAGCCGCTGCGACCAGAGCGGTTCTTCGTCTATACCTGGAACTCGACCTCGCTGTACATCCTCAGCATCTGCGAGGTGTGCGGCTCCTACCAGTGCCCCTTCTGCCCGTTCTACTCGTCGGCCCCGCCTGTCTTGGTCCTGTCCACCACCTTGCTCGCTACGGTCGTTCCATTTCTGTACCTGATTCATTCTAGTGGCTTGTAACATTGCCAGCTTTTAAAAGACCATTAAAAATGACATAATATGTAGATTAATTTCTTTTAATAAATTACAACGCTATTTCAAGTCCGCTTTGCAAAAAGTGAATTATTTAAACCCAAATAAGATATTATTCAGTATTATTGATATTAATTTCCCAGTGTTGTTTTTTTCTTCAAATTGAAGCAGATGTCACTCAACCAGTTTATATAAGGGCTCGGCATCTGCGCGGTAGCCGCCTGTAAGCCTTTACAATTTTAAAAATTAGCCTGACACAAATATGGCAATCCCTCTTTTCAAAAAAATTGCTAAGCATCCAAATAGATTGAAATTTTAGGCAGCTGCCGAGCCCTGGTTTATATTTTTAACTAAAATCAATAATAAGATACAAAAATAAAAGGGGTGTGGGGTAAATTACGAAAGTTTTGACACACCCCTCTTGCACTAACTAAAGTTCTATTTTGTTAAAAATATAAATAGAATGATTCCAAACTCACCGCTATAATTCCAAAGAACCTATTTTTCTTAATACAAATATGTTGTAGAAATAATAGAAAAAAGATATTGTTTTAGTACTTATGTAAGAATTATATAACTTAATATGTACTATTATAAGGTAGAAAAACAAGGATGACACCATCTATAAGTAGTAAAGCACAAAAGATCATACAAACGTACAAAGTAAATATTATGTCTTTTAAAGCGTAAGTGACGGATGAAACAATGTACAGACTGAATGTGCACAGGCCATAGGAATCTTCACAGAAAATCTCTGACTGACTGACGGATAACGTGAATTGTAGAGTAGCTTCGCTACTAAAAATTAATAGTGTACTTTTTTTATTGTGTTCAGAGGAGCTTAATTTATCGGCCAAATATTTTGTGAAAAAAAACAATATGATAATGGATTAGTTATTTCTCGCATCGTATTATAAACAGCTTTCCGCGGATATAGAATGTACAATTATAAGATTAAAACCAGTTTTTTTAGCCCCGAGATGCCGAAGGCACGGCCTAAAAAAAACTGGTTTTAATCTAATGATTGTACATTTCTATATTCGTAGAAAACTGGATGTAATAGGATGCTAGACATAGTTTTTTCGTATGAATGAAAACCGGTTCCTATCCACCGGATTCGAAGGAATACGAGATAATCCCTGGAGATAATGAATTCTGGGGAGGTTACCCTATAGTAAATATCTCGTAATACAAGTATTAAGGACAAGAATTACGTGATATCTACCATAATCTCGTCCCCCTTATTTAAGTTTTTTATTTAAATTTTTGTGTTTTATCATGTATAAAGAAGAAAAAACTGTATGTATTACAAATAGATTTGCTCAAGTTTATTTGTATTCATTTTAATATTTGATATTAGTTATTTCTCGCATCGTATTATAAACAGCTTTCTGCGGATATAATATGTACAATTATAAGATTAAAACTATTTTTTTAGCCCCGAGGTGCCGAAGGCACCGGCCAAAAAAACTGGTTTTAATCTTATGATTGTACATTTTTTTATTCGTAGAAAGCTGGATATGATACGATGCTAGACAAAGTTTTTTTTTCGTATGGATGAGAACCGGTTCCTGTCCACCGGATTCGAATGAATACGAGAATAATTCTTTTCATATTCAGAGTTTCTTGATATTAATCAATCATTCCTTCTATCAAAAGTTTTTTTTCTGTTTTTTGCCCAAATATTCACATTTCTGCAGGGAGGGAGGAAGGGGGAGGAAAATGGCCCAATCAATTTACGATTTTTCTTACTTCCTCAATAGTCTTTTAATGTTATTTCCGCCGATATTAAAATGAAAAATTATAAAATTAAAACAATTTTTTTTTAGCTCCGAAGGGCCAAAGGCTCTGTCAAATAAAACTGGTATTAATTTTTAATTTTCATTTTAATATTCGTGGAAATTTGTGGAAAATACCATGCTATACATATATGATTTTTCAGTATGGCTGAGAACTGGTTATAATTCAGTGGATATCAATCGGTTTCGAAGCCATAATGAAAATACATAAATTACCACTTATATTTTAAGGAAGGTTTATTTATTTTCCATAGCCCTATCCCTGACACCCTGCAGATCAGATACTTTCTACCAAAGTTTTATATTTTTAAATTTAACTGCTCTATCAAAATCAAACTTTGAAATTATGCCAAAAGCTAGATATTTATTTTATTTGAAATAGTTATATTTAAATTAATAGGTTGTATTGTAACAATGGATTTATTATTACTTGGATGTTACACTAGATTTCCATGTACTCTAATAAAGTAATAACCACAGCTGGCTGAAATAACGATATTCAACTCCAACCCCAATTATCACATCCTCCTACTGGATGAGAGAACTGACCAATAAATGAGGTTCATGTTAGCAACCTAAATTGACTAAAATTTTTCCCCTGTCATAATATCCACGTATATTCTATATCCATTGTTTTCATACAATTAAAAGGCTTATTATTTAGTGCAATAATTAGTTTCAGTTAGGAATTAGGTTAATTTTGAGTTTGGTATCATTAAAGATATGAAATATTATTTTTGAATTATTTTAATTTTTTAGCTCTATGAGTTTAATTTTTATTTTAAATTGGCATTTTATTTGTATTTATGTTAATATTTATGCTGTATAGTAATGATATTGCTTATTAATATTATTATGTTTTATTTTTGTATTTTGTGATATTCACTAAAATAAATGTATGATATTTAATGTAATTTTTTATATTTCACTCTATAATTGAAACTGGTCTCAAGTGAACTTTGATACACAATCGTCATTAAACTCAGTTTCGAATGCCTCATTTTTACAAGCGAAACTACTCTATATCAGGGTTCTTGTCTGTCCTTCTGTCCGAAGTGCTATAGGGTTGCCCAATTTTATTAGTTATGCAGATATTTCATTTTTTCACTTCAACATCACTAACTTTAATCTCTTCCTTTGTTCTCCTCCATTTCCCATCCATTACCCGTCCCCTTTTATCTTTCTCCCTTTCTCTTCACTAACTCTCCGCACTTTCCCATTCCTTACCCGTCCCATTTAATCTTTCCCCTTTCTCTTCATTAACTCTCCTCACTTTCCCATCCCTTCCCCTTCCCTTTTCCCCTTTCTCTTCACTAACTATCTTCACTCCCCATCCCTTTCCCGTCCCTTCCCCGTCCCTTTAACCTTTCCCCCCTTATCTTCACTAACTCCCCTCACTTTCCCATCCCTTACCCGTCCCCTTTAATCTCTCCCTTTCCCATCACTGACTCTCCTCACTTTCCCATCCCTTACCCGTCTCTTTTTATCCCATTCTTTCCCTTTACTAACTCTTCAACACATGAACACTCAATTGTTAAAAAGTAGAAAAATTGGCCATGCTAATAAAGGGTGAGCAAAAAAATTAAAATTTCGCAGCTTGTGTTAATACAGAAAAATTTTGCATACCGTTAGAACCGCTATGAACTCTAGTTTTTGGAAATATAAAACGATTCCTGTGCTACTTATAGTTACTAGTTAGGGAGCTACGTGCTAAAATGTCCCAACTGGCATATAACTTGACTAGCGAGTAAATCATCAAATTTTAGATTATAGGGTGTGCAAAAAGAAATGCCCTCTAAAGATCATCAAAGACGGATAGAGAAAGAGAATGTTTTGTGCCCAATCTAATAAAAATTACAAAATAGGTAACCACATCAAGGAGGGAATATTGAAAAAAAAACAAATGGTAACTTAAGAGGTACTTTTCTATTGGAGAAAGCGAGTTAGTCAGTCAGTGAGAAATGCGTATACTTCTAGAGATGCTATGCATCAAACACTGTTTTTCTTACACAGAAAATTGAATGTAAATTTGTTGAAGTTGAATATTTATGTTTTGTCTGTCTTCTATTTTCAATATTATAATTTAGATTATCTAAATTTATGTACACACACACACTATCTCTCTCTCTCTCTCTATCTCTCTCTCTCTCTCTCTCTCTCTCCCTCTCTCTCTCTCTCTCTTCCTCTCTCTCTCTCTCTCTCTCTCATTCTATATTTCACTCTCTTGGGAGTTAACTCTATACTACCCCATACCCTTCTCACTCTTTCCCCGTCCTCTCTGAACAGTCTACAATAGACCAAGTAAATCTAGACTAAATAATTCTGATTATAATGTAAAAAAAGGAATTGAAGTAAGCTTT
>NC_137263.1:52082145-52123931 GCF_053477335.1 Acartia tonsa | reverse complement strand
TATTCAATCTGTATGTTGGCAACCGTAACTTTCCATCGGCGCAATAATTCAACTGGACTATATGACTACGGTGCATTTTTGTATTTTAGTAATCATTTTTAGTGAAATTACAGTGAATTAAGACGTTAATATGTATCATTCTGTTTTATAATTCAAATTTTATCATTAATTATTGAAAATTCTTTCTAAAATATTCTTCGTATTCGTTTTTTCTCCCATTTTTGGGACTCTTTTTAGCTTACGTAATATACAGGACTTTTTTAAATGTAAAATTAATAAATATATGTCTTGCACCGTAGTATAAACGGATTGTCGCAAATATAGGAGTACAATTATAAGAATGAAACTACTTTTTTGGCCCAGAGGTGCCGGAGGCACTGGCTAAAAATAACTGTTTTTAATCTTATGCTTTTAGATTTTTATATTCGTAGAAAACCATGCATATAATACGATATGCTAGTTACCTAGTTTTTTGGCGTATGAATGAGAACACCTGTTCCTATCCACCGGATTCGAATGAATATGAGCTATTTTTATTTTGTAATTTTTTATTTCTTAAATATTCTGCCTTTTCAGATAGTTCTGAATAACAGGCTATTCAAGTTAATCACCTGGGTACGCGTACATCATAATAACAGGTATGGGTGTATATTAGCTGTATAAGATTTATTTTTTTTCTCCTGCTACAAAATTTGTTCTAAATAAATAGGGGGGGGGGGGGGGGGGAAGTTTTGACACATTTGCATAAACAGGGAGTATAGGCTTTATCTTTGGACTGAGAGTATAGGTTATTAGGGATAAAATCATTCTTATATGATGAATTTTCCCAAGTTTTAATATTTTTTGGATAGGCCTCCAGGTTCCGGAGCTCCAGGCCTTCTCCCCCCCCCCCCTTGTTTAAGGACAAATAAAATACCGGAAAGTTAAAAAACATTAATCACACCCCTCCCAAAAATAAACAAGACAAACAAAATAATCATTCCTCAAATTAGGATGGATCCATACCAATACCACGAGCTGCATGACAGATGGGACGCCCTCATGGTTAGGATGTTGAGACTCTTCTCCAAGCTAAATATTCGAGTTCAAGAAGAATCATGTGGCATTGATGACGCTGTTGAAATAGTAAAACTCTTATACCATCACGGTTGGGTAGAGACACACTTAAAGAAGATTGAACCTATGCCCGAGAATCTCTACGAGAACGAGAGACCCCGCCTGGATGATACCGAGAGACGTGTCATTGACCATGAAGCCGACTGTGCACCTTTCCTCACCAACGTCAGCCCTTTTTTCTAAATAAAACCCAGAGTAACAAGGTAAAAACTACGAAATTATTGCAGGGGTGTATATTCTGCTCCGGGGGGGGGGGGGGGAGGGGAGGGGGAAAAAAGAAATAAGTGGATCAATGATGGAAGTTGCTTCAAATCACATGCTCTTGTTCATGGCTAGTTGTCTTTTGTAGCAGGGGAAAAAATTGTTTTTAACCAAAAAATGTTTCAGAATTCTTTGAGTTTCTTCATTAAAAAACGCTTTAGTTTTCTCATTTTTAATTCAATGTTCTTTCCTTTCAGGGAAGAGAAAGGAGAAGCTAGGAGAAGCCGAGCTCGCCGCCGGCGATTTCATCCAGCCTCCGGATATCCATGCTGAAAGCGAATTTTAATTGTAATTTGTGGCGTTATCCTCTTAGAAAATTTTGTTTGTATTATTTAACTCCCCATCCCCCCCCCCCCCAAACTAAATTGCTGGGTTAGGTTAGGCTAGGTTAAGTTATACGGCTAGGTAGAGGCCAGGGGCCGTTTTTCTAGGGGGGGGGGGTATTTCCTAAGAGGATAACATCAATTTGTTCTTTCAGAACATTTACGTTAACCTCTCTTTGATTGCAGCGCCCATATATTTTATAATTAAGTACCCATGGTGACAGTGATCGAGCCCCACTGGTCGTGCAGATATATAATTTCCTGCATATAAACATTAATAAACATTATTTACCCCTAAAGCCGACGATTACGTATGCACGTGTACAGTTTTTTAAGCTTCTGGCTATAGCTCTCTAGGAGATCTTAATTGATATGTTTTATTTTTTGTTTTTGTTTTTTGATATTTTTGTTATGTTGTTTTTTATTATTTATTATTATTTATTTTATAGCAAATTAACAAATTTTCTGGGTTCAACATTGTTGTTATAATAAAACTCCATGCAACTGCAGAATTCTGCAAAAGTCACGACCAGTGGGGCTCGATTATATATGCGTTCGTCGGCTTTTCAGGGAAGGCAGGAAATTTATATAGGTATTATCCAGGTCAGGACTGGAACAAACAAAATTTTATGTATATATTGTATATAGTTATTTTTTTCAAAGTAAAAAAATGTCAGACCAACGCTGGATGACGTATGTATAATTGGATCACAATTTTGATAGGTAAGTTTAATTAATTTTATAGACAATCAAAGAATAAATAAGGGTATTTTCTTGTTTGTAACTCTAACTCTTTATTTTGTGAGTTCCTTTGACATTTAATTTTGGTTTCAAAAAGTGTCACTCCCCCCCCCCCCCTTTTTTACTTTCTCCTTCTTTCGTTATATGTAAACAAGTAATAACCTTATTATTATAACCAGGGGTGTATATTCTGCACAAGATTTATTTTTTTTCCCCTGCTACAAATTTTTTTATTTTTTTTCCCCCCTAGATTTTTCTGAAAAAGTAGGGGGGGAAATAGAAAAATATTTAAAGAACTCTATACTTCATTTATTTTATCACTCCTACCACACATTTCTTTAGTTTTTTTTCACCAAGGAGGGGGGGGGGGGGAAATGGAAAAAATGTTTTCAGTTTTCTTAATTTTTACATTTTTTTTTCCTCCAACCACTTATTTTTTATTTCCACCCCCCCCCCCCCCCCCCCTGAGCAGGGGATCCCATGCAGAATATACATCCCTGATTATAACATATACTTCTTATTTCAGGAGTTACCTATACACCCCTGTTAGACGTTATTGCAATGGGAGACAATTTGATTGGTACACTCTCTAAAGCTCTACTGAAGCGTATAAGAAGTGGAGATAAGACGAAAAATGTACAGGTGACTTTTTACAACTAATTATTTCTACATATTTAAGATGAGACCTTACTTTTCATTACTGTACTTAAAGTATAATCTATGCTCGACTTTAATTTCTATTTTTCACTTGCAGTCAGCGCACTATAAACATGCTTGCTCTTACACCAGTATAGTCATATTTACTGTAATCAATTGACACGTGTAGCTTGCCCAAATAACGATCCATAACAACTCCCCTATATTATTTTAAATAAGTAATTCACTAATTATGTAATCTTTTTCCAGTTGCAGCATAAACTGAGGTCCATAAGAAAACTCTTCTGTAATGCAACGAGAGCCAGAAGTAAATACTGGCGCAAGAAACATCAACAAAGTGAAGACAGTCAGCCATTACTAGAAGAAGAACAGCAGGAGGATTTGATGGATGTGGAATATGAGAACGAAACTGCATCGTCAAAAGGTAACCTACAATATCTGTAATATAAAGTAGAACGATGTCGGTCTGTCTGTTTGTTGTTTGTTTGTCCAAATTCCCACAAACATTGTCTCCCAATTTTTGTTTTTTATTTTCCTTTCAATCTAAATTTCAAACAATTGGTTTGATCAAACGTTAGTTAAGTTTGTCTCAAGATATCCTTGTTCCAGGGGTGTATATTCTACATGGGATCCCTTAACCTAACCCACCTTCACCCACTCTCTACATTTATCTACTTTTTCTGGAATTTTTAATTTTTTAACTTTCTAATTTGACTAGTTTTTCTTTACGGCATTATCCTTATACTAAAGTAACAGGATGTCTGTGTGTCTGTTCAAAAGGATCTTGCTAACCGCTGAACCGATTGGGTTCTCCTTTACAGGGTACCTTCACATAGGTCCCGGGAAGGTTTATAACTATAAAACACCATGTTTAACATCGTATTTTTTTAGGTAAAGTTTGTACAGGCTGCAATACCAACTTCACAAAGGAAACCGAAAGTATATGTTATCAATGCTACGCAAACCAAGTTTTGGAGCGATTAAATAACAATCCTGAAGAAACAAACTACATTAATATTGTTGTAGACAATATTAACAACAATATTAACAACAATAATACCAACGATAATAATGATGCAGACAATGACAGCATTCAAGATGCCGAGGACTGGGAACACGTCGAATTGTTTGATATACCTGAAGATGATTTTGACCCAGATGATGACGATGACCCTGATGACGAACCTGATGGCGAACCTGATGGCGATCATGACGGGGATCCCTTCAAACATCTTACAGAACTTGAGAAAGAAATTGTTAATGATTTCAGAAGCGTTTGTGTTCTAGACAACCCCATCTCTCACAACAAAGTTAGAATCATCCTGGCAATTCTGAAACGCTCGTGTATTTTCAAATTTCCGTCATATAATACATTATTCAAACCCAAATACAAAGTTGAAATCAAAGAAAACAAATATAATCCTACAAATGCTCCTGGTTCACTGATTGAGTGCAGGTATGTTTATATACGATTTAGAAAGCGTAGCATTTCTATAATCATTACCAGAATTTCCGTACGTCCATTTTAAACATGTCGATTTTTCTCCTTTTTTAACAACAAACTTTCAAGTGTTCTAATTATCAGTTTGATCATTCTTTGGTATATTGCTTCCTGCGACAACTTGAGAACAATATTATAAGCTATTATTAGTTAAAAATATATTTCTTTTTCCAGATTCCCTACCTATGAGATCCTCCAAGACGCCATCACAGACTTTAAACGGTTGAATGGACAACAGGCCGTTGATGATCATATAACTTTTGACATCTCGGGCGACGGAGTGAAAGCAGCTCAGGGATCTCATATCTCCTATTATACTGTCTGGATTAGGTAAGTAATTAATATATTGTGGATTTGAAAGGGTTGGGTTGGGATAAAGTTCTTTTCATATACAGCATGACCCTCGAAAAAATATTTTTTAGGATTGGCAGCCTATATTTCAAAGGATATCAAAATATTTGTTTTACATCAATTGACAGCCCAGATTTTTAAAGCCAAAGTTTAGGAAACCATTCAATAAACAAATAAGAAAGAAAACTAAGTTTACAATTGATACTTTTTTCTATTGCATACATATATAAAAATCTGTCTTACTGTATACCAGGACTTAATTAATACCATAAGTAAACCTAGTTTTTACCACTTTTACGGTAAAATTTTACCAGCCTTTACGTTTTATAAATCAGTGACTACAATTTTAAGTCTAAGGTATTAAATGCTATTATTATTAATTCTTCTTTATTATTTCAGGTTATTCTTCAACAAGGATTTCAGTGTTATATTGCCAGTCAGCATATTTGAGAAGACGAGGAGGCGTCCCTACAGTTACAACTTTCTGGATAATGTTACCCGATTCATCAACAAACTAATTCAAGAAGGATTACCTGGACATACCTTTCAATGTAGAACCATCATCCACGATGCCGTTGCGAGAGCCGATGTATTCGGCATTCTTGGCCATGGATCAAAAAATGGATGCCCACACTGTGACCTTCCAGGGATGGCTTTTTCACAGACTTATCTCCGTCAAAAGAACTTGGTATTGTTCGAATCAATGAATGTATTTTACCCCAGTGACAGTCAAAATATGGGTACGCCGAGGTCTGACGAGAAATTCCGCAAGTTAGAGGAAAATAATCAGAACATGAAAACCAGTTTTTCTGAGCTTGACCCGAGCTTGGATTTAATACAAGATACCCCCAGTGATCCGATGCACGCGTTGCACCTGGGCTATGTAAAGAAAGTGATGACGTACCTGAAGAAAGGACGTAATAGTTATCCAGAATTGGAAGAAGAAGACTTAGTTCAAATGGAGAGAATTACAGGGATGTACTGCATTTGACTAAAGAAATGACGCGTAAAATAGGTGTTTTCTTCGCGCATTTCTCGGCACTGCGATAAAATTCTGCATTTTTAGATTTATGTCTATTACACATTATTTGTACGCCTTGTTATGCCGCTTAAAAGAGTGTTAGTTTGAAAAGTTTAAAGAACTTAAATTTTGAAAATTTTCTCCTTATCACCCATATTTTACCATGAACTGCAGTAACTCCAATTATAGATGAAATCAACGATCAATTGAAGCTTGTTGGCGATTTTGATCGCGTTCCCCGTACGTCCATCATGCGCCTGACAGAGAAGAAGCTAGCCCTCAATTTGAAAAGTTCTGAATTCAAAGTACTGGGCTTTTACCATATGATATTTTATGCAGAGGTAGGTTTTTACCATATTATAATCTTTTTAGAATTTAAAGCTTATTTCAGTTTCATTATATTGTATAGCAATAACATTCTTTTTAAATTTGCGCACGTGTGCTATATTATATATATATTTCTATTGAGGAGGGTGGACTTCCAATAAGTATATAGGGCGAAGCCCCTAGAGGCTAGGGGCGAAAGAGCTAGTTTTCCCTTAAATTATTACAATGTTTTTTTTTTCCAGTTGGCAAATCTTAAAGATGAACAACGTCTGATATGCAAGTTTTTATTCCACATATTGCGCAGTCTCGAAGAGCATATAACAACTGAACGTGTGGCTGAGCTCAAGACCATGATAATGGTCCTGAACTCAAAATTGGCGGAGATGTACGGCGAATCGTGCTTGAGTTACAATACTCACATGCTTTACCATATGCCGGAACATGTCCGCCGATTTGGACCATCCATGGCGTTCAGTTGTTATGCTTTCGAAAGTGCCAATCATGTGATATCAACTTACATCCGAGGATATAATTTTGGCCTTAAAGAGGTTTCAAACAGGTAATACTATTTTTTTTTAGTTGAGTTCCTTTGACTTTTAGTTTTGGTTTCAAGAAGTGTCACTTCTCCCCCCCCCCCCCACTCTTTACAAATTTTAATGTAATTTTTAAAAATGTAACATAACTTTCTTTCCGTGTATTGCTGATCAAACACTTAAGCTATAACGATTTCACCAGCAACATACCTTTCCGTTTAACAGCCATTAATGACATAAATGACATATTTAGATTGTTGATATTTCACACAGTGAAACCGTACATAAATGAAAAGCTGGCTGTCAGGGGAAAAAGGAATGCCAACAAACGAAAGTTCGAAAGTAATCAATTCTATACAGACTGCCAAGACCTCTACTTTGTCCCAGACTGCCGTCGTGATAAAACAGTATGGTTGGTCCACAAAGTGAGGACATTTTTTCCGGCATACACCTTTCCTGAAGATTCCAGAATAATAGGTAGGGGTGTATATTTTGCACATGATTAATTGTTGTATAGAAATATTTCATGAACTATACATTTCATCTAATTCCTTTTTAACCTACCACAATTTATTTGTAATTCTCTTATCATGCCAGGAGGAGAGTGTGGTAAAGGGGGGGTCTAGGAAATATGAATTAAGTTTTATGGTTTTAAACACTGAAAATATACACCCCTGGTATTAGGAGTAGGCAAGACTGACGATCCCGAAGACTATAGCCATCCTCCAACACAACTAGCCTCCAACCTACTGAAGTACAGAGTAGCACATATCTCCGTACACCTGTTGCATCAAGATGTCTCCATCGTAATTCCTATCGGAATTTAATTTTGTACATTGAAAGCAGAGAAGGGGGGGGGGGGAAATGACACTTTTTGAAACCAAAACTAAAAGTTCCATATTGTACCCTTATAAAACAACTGCCATGCAAAATGACAGATCTGTAACTGTTTCTTTAGTTCAGTTCCTTTGACTTTTAGTTTTGGTTTCAAAAAGTGTCACTTTCCCCCCCCCCCCCCCCTTTTGTTATAATATGTATGTAAAATGTTGTAAAATTCAACTGAAGGCCCTTCCCTCTTTATTTGGAATTTATGTGAAATGTACTTTAAAATATTTTTTTCATTAAAATTATTTTTTATAGCTAATTTTAAAAAAGGCATTTCAACTAAATTTAGCAAAACCCTACCTTTTTGGCCATCGATGGGTATGAAGTTAAAGTGTTATAAGTCTAGTCTGTAATTTGAAAGAGTACATGTTTGCAATTTAATTTAATTTTACATAAAATTTTAATTTCTGTCTACACATTTCAGATTTAAAACTATGCAAATTGCCCATGCCAACGACCTGGATCCAACAGCGTAATTTCGACTGGCAATTGATCAAGCTAGATCCCAAAATGACGAGGACTGGAAAGAGTGCTAGTTCTGTAAAGGTAAAAATTATATTTAAGGCCTAATTTACTATTGTACAAATTGCTGCTACCCTTCGCTCAAAAAACTTATAAATTCGCATGTTACCGGATCGAAAGGAAAACCTTATCGGTTCATGCTTAACAGACCACAAAAGATTATTGACCAAGTATAATTATTTATTAATTTTCCACAGTGTGTTTAACATTTGATATTAGTAATTAAAATTCTAGGGGCGTAGCCACTGCTATCTAATATCTTTTTATGCATTGTAAATACAACAATTATTTCTTGTTTTAGAACAACAAGCCTACTGGAGGTGGCAAACCTAATGGAAGTGCCAGAGGTGTCAGTGCCAAAGCTCCAAGTGCCAAAACTGGAAGCAACAAATCTACTGGAGGTGGCAAAGGTACAACAGCAAAGGTAGGGTTTTAAGTTTTATTGTTATCGGTTTTTGGTTTGTTGGTGTTTTGTTGTTAAACTAAACTTACTAACATGATGTCTGTTTGTGGGTTTGTACCAACAAATCTCGTTAACCGTTGAACAAATTGGGTCCCTCTAACCATATAACTTAACCTAGCCTAACCTAACACAGTCATTTTGTCGGGAGAGGGGGGGGGGGGGAGGGTAAAGTTTTAAAAAATAGAAGAAAAAAATTAGGATAATGCCGGTGTTGTTTAAAACTATAATCCTCGGTAAGTAATGCTTTACAATAATTATCTATATTATTTTTAGAACACAAATAGAACCACAACATCTCCAATGAGGCCAATAAATATTACCCCACCTCCATCTCCACGGGCACGGCACCACTCCGCGAGTCAACGGACCGCGAGAGTTGTAGTTCCTCCTGCAACATCATCACGATCCCAGTCCCAGTCATCACGACCCCAGGGATCATCTGGCCCTTCTGGTGAGATGGAAGAAAGCGAGGTATTATTTTTATTTCATTTTGTCATCCAGAGGATACAAATTACAATTATTTAGGATATATATCGACTTAGCCTGGAAAAAATAACTTGTAAGATTTGACTAAATTTTTGGTAAACATTGACCAATAAAAATTTACCTTGTAAATTTTTACAAACAAGTTGGTCAAATTTTACCAAGTTGATTTTTTGGTCAAAGTCCAAAAATCTGGACTTAGCCTAAAAATTTACCTTGTCAATTTTTACCAAAAAGTTGGTCAAATTTTACCAAGTTTTTTTGTTTGTCAAAGTCCAAAAATGATGGAAGATGCTTAGGATCACTTGCTCTTGTTTGTGGATAGTCTTCTTTTCTACCACGTAGTTTTTAAAATACCAAGACTTGAAAATATGTGGTTTAATAAGTTTCATTTTAAGGATTTGTTCACCGGGGCCGTTATGAACCAAATTCAGAACCAATTTCAGCAGCTACGTACTTTCTTGACCTCACAAATGAAAAATCAACTAGAGCCCATTAATGCGTCCATCAGAAACTTGGTAAACAAAACGTCCACAAACCATGAGTTAGTGAAGAATGAAATCAAAGACCTGCAAGACAGTGTATCAAGAGATATGGCTGAAAATACTAAAACCCTGAAAACAGAAATGAAGAAAACCGGCCAAATTGTGGAAACCTTGGTGACTGATCTAAGAAGACTGACCAATGTGGATGAGCTTGATGAGGAGGAGGCGAATAAAGGGCCTAGTGAGAATCAGGATGTTGTCGTGGACCAGATTTTCTCACCAGATTTTTACAGAGAAAGAATAAAGAACCATGACCCCTTGGAAAAAGATGGTTATATGAGAAGAGAAGAAATTATCTTTTTCATCGAAAATTTCGAAGACTCACGGAAAGTGGATATAGGCTGGCAAACCTTACTGAAAGTATGCCGAGACATCATAACCTTTTTGTATGTCGTGTTCGAGCAGTTCACCTTTGACGCCCGCATCACAGCTGCCTTTTGGACTGCTCCGGAAGTTATTGATGACGAAACTGGTAAGTAAATATTATTTTGTAAATTTGACATGATGAGAAAACGTTTAAAACAGGGAGAAGGGAGGTGGGGGCAAGGGAAATAAACCGAATAAAAGGGGCATTCCTATTCTTGCTAGCAGGTGACCATGTACAATAATCTTTTTATATATATATTTTATTTGTGAAAATAAATCTTGTGCAGAATATACACCCCTGGTACAATAATAAACATGTACCTATGCAGAGTTAATTGAAAATTTCATTATTATTTCAGTGGAACGTTTCTTGGATCATTGTAAGTTAGTGCTTAACGAGACGTACCTACATGAAGCTATCCCACCAAATTTGTGGAGAACAGGAACCTATGTGTCTGCAAGCGACCTTTTTCTAGTGAGGAACCACATACAAGCTTGTAGGTAATTCAATTATTTATCGCATCTATTCCGCGTCTATTAAATGTGAAAGTGGTAGTTTTACAAAATGCATTTCAATGTTCTTTAGTTAAAAAAGTAGTTTCACGAAATGTTAACTGCATATTGTATTCTTGTTAAATTGTTAAACTACATTTCTATGGCATATGTTTCAAAGAATTTCAATTTTGTACCATGTATTTTTTTATGTGGCAAGACTTTTAGTTCATCTTTTCTTGATATATGTTATATGTTATATATTGAGACTGTTTTGATATAAACCCTTTTTTTATCTAGGTTCTTGCGCAATTTCGAACACACTTTTAAAGAGGACGCGACTGGTTTTTGTGAAAATAAGAAGAGGGCCGAAGATTATATGCTTGCTAATGAGGATCCTGTCTGCTGGAGGCTATTTCGAGGGATGGTAACGCGAAAACAAGAACGCGCATTGTCAACCCCAAACTACAAGTATGAACCGGTTTTTGAAATCAAGCCAAGGAAGGAGACAAGCAATAAGAAAGGCAAGAAAGACAAGAAAGACAAGAAAGACAAGAAAGACAAGAAGGAAAAGGCACAGAAACGATCAGCCTTACAGATGTGTGAATTTTATCTGGCCCCTGCAGAGATACAAAGAATTAAGCGGCGTGTTAAACCGAAGACAATCACAACTTCAACACCAGGTGTTACAGCCGAAGACAAGAAATTTTACCACATGTTAGGTGCCCACTCAATGGGTTGCTTACCCCACGAAGTTCAAGGAAAGAACCCGATTTACTTGAGAATAAACAATGACGGGTCGAGAAATTCATTTCAGATCAAAAATTATGCAGACATGGCAAAGAACCCCAAGCAATTTTTCAAGACAGTCCATAGTAATAAGAAGGTTATACAAAGAGCTGTAATGTATTATTCGTACGCCACAACCAATTTGAAACCAGAAATGAGTGAAGAACAGACAAAGATTCACAATGCCAGTGAGAAAGCAACTAGAATTTCAAAAAATAGAAAGATGAATGCTGCTGATGAATCCACTGCTGATGATTGCACTGCTGATGATTCCACTGCTGATGATTCCACTGCTGATGTATCCACTGATGGTGAAGACAATGAAGCTGAAGGCAATGCTGTTGAAGAAAATGGTATGGAAAACATTGCTGATGAAGAAAGCAACAATGGTGAGGAGCTTGTAATTGATGACGGAGGCGACGACGTTGAAATGAATTCAAATGATGATCAGATTGGGAATGACTTACGCATACCACCCGCGGAGAATCCAGCAGTAACTCCAGAACCAGTAAAGCACCCAGTAAAGCCACGTAGGTTATATGAAGATCCAATTGTCAACAGCCAGTCCAATAATAAACCCAAAGTAAATGTATTTAAAAACATCACAAGCTCCAAAAGGAAGAAGCATGGAAAGGGCTCGAAAAAGTCGAAGAAGATAATTATTTCTGAAACAGACGATGAGGGCCAAAATGTGGGAAATCTTGATGATACAGTCCCAATGCAAGATGATGAACAACCACCAAACTTTCCACCACTGCAAAGACAGAAAGAATTTTATGGACGAAATAATTCAATCACAGGTACATATTTGTTGAACATTAATTATTATTTATAAGTTTTATCTTTCCTCGTATTGTGTATATACTGCACAAGATTTTTTTTCCTCTGCTACTAATTTTTTTTAAATTTTTCTTCCCCCCCCCCCCTAGTTTTTTTTCACCAAGTAGGGGGAAAATTGAAAAATATTTAAAGAACTCTATGATTTATTTATTCTATCCCTCCTACAACACATTTCCTTTTAAAATTTTTTTTTCAACCAAGTAGGGGGGGTGGGGGGGTGGAAAAAATGTTTTCAGTACTTGCTTTTTGTTTGGAAACGTATAAAATTAATGTATAAATTAATTATTTACAGGCAACAGTAACGAGAGACAGGTGACTGGAAAGGCAACAAGTGTCGTGGAGGAAAGCAGCAGTGATGAGAATGATGAGGATGCCGAAGGTATTGTTATTTATAGTTTGAAAAACGTAGGAACTGTATCACCTAAATTTAAGTTTATTAATATTTTAGTTGAGAAGTAGTCTTAGATAAAAACCCTGTGGATTAATTTTGTTTTAAGGGAAACTTCGTACAGGCCCTGACAGGGTTTTAGGCTAAAATTTGTATGGGCGCAGCCGCTATCTATAATACTAAGTAGCTTAATGTCTGTCCGGCCGTCAGAAGCTTAAGATCTCAGTAACCACTGAATCGATCGAGGTTACGGTAAAATTTTACCACCTTTTAAATCGTATAGGCTGGTAAAATTTTACCATAAAAGTGGTAAAAACTAGGTTTTTTATGGTATTAATTGTATCCTGGAGATCGGATTCTACTCTTCTGTGTATTGGTCCTGCGGTGATTTTAAGCTATTTCCTTGGAGGGGGGGGGGGGGGGGGTTGGGTAACATTTATACAATTTGAAATAATGACTATAATAATTATTTAGATGATGTGGCGATCATTCCAAAGAACCGGGAGCGAAGGCAAACCGCATTGGAAGCCGAAGCAAAAACCAAGAAAAGTTTACAGCTGGACAATGAACCATCATTCGAGGTGGATAACGAAGATGACGGAAACCAGAGTGACGAAATTGTGGAGGTTGAGGACAATGAGGGCAAGAATGACGGCAATGCAAGTAAGGAAATTCGGATACATCCATGTGGAATAATATTACCCAAACTTGGCATTATAATTCACAACCACACGGGTCATTATGAGGTTGTTGCAGTAGGCTCAAATGTTTCTATATACAACCAAATGGAAATTTTAGAACTCATCAACATTGACGGTAAGTTACAGGTCTTAATGTAATAAATGGGGGGGGGGGGTGGGCGAAAGTGACACTTTTTTGGGGCTTTTATTGGCGGTTCTCGGCGGTGGCGACGCCGTTTCTTCACAGTTCCATATTGTACCCCTATAAAGCAACTGCCAATGCAAAATTCCCCCTTTTATCTTTGATTGGCATATTAATATAGGGTAAAAAATATTGCTTGTTTTCATTTGAATCTGATTAATAGTAACTAATGTTCATATAGGTATGGAAATAATATTGAAGCTACAATTATGTACATTTGCTTTAACATTTTTTATTTCTTTGTAGGAGAAAAAGCAAAGTGGAAAAAAGATGGAGAAGAAGGTGAATTACTTTCTGACATCAAAGAAGAAGCACCAGAGAGTGATGATACAGATGAAGGTCATCAATCAGACCCAGACACTGGAACTGGCAGTAGTAGTAGTAGTGAAGAAGAAGAAGAAGAACGCAGGCCAAAAGCAAAAGTGGCCCAAAAGCCAAAGCCTACCAAAGAAGCTCCTAAACGTCCCAGAAAACAAACAACATTTCCATCAACGAATCAAATTGATGCGGTGTTGTACAGAAACCAGAGCAGAGCAAGCACGAGCACAGCACAAATTAATTCAAGCCGGGAATATGCTGAAAGCGCAGGCACATCAAATCCTGATGAAGACGTAAACCCAGAACCAGGTTGTAGTTATAGTCAACTCAGTCCAGAGCAAGGTTGTAGTAATAGTCAACTCAGTGAGCAACCTAACCAAATTAAGCTGCAGCAAATGTTGAACAGAACAAATACACATTTGCCCGATTTCGGCCAGCGTGGTGAGGCTCGGACAAGAAGAGATGCCAACAAACGAGTAAAGGACAACATGAAGAAGCAAAGATTGTGGGAACAGGGACACAGGCCTGAAGATGATGAGTTAGAGAAGAAGAAAAGATCAAGCTCCAGACCACCACAGAGAGCAAGTTCTCAACAATGTTCTCAAAACATAAACAATTACGGTATCTTTGGCAGCTACATTACAGCTGATTCGGGAAAGGGGTGTATATTCTGCACAAGAAATATTGTTTGTCCACGGCTAAAATTTTTTAAAATTTACAAATGTTTTCAGTTTTCTTAATTATTACCTTTTTTTCTTACCTCCATCTATTTATATTTAATGAAATATAATATACATCCCTGAGCAGACTTGGAAAAAATATTATACATCCGATCCATGTAGAATATACATCCCTGGCAGAATGGAGACAAGTATTATCCGTCGGAACTTTCGTCTGAAAACGAAGAACAAGACGAAGAACAAGACGAAGAACAAGACGAAGAACAAGACGAAGACCTGATTATAGGTCGCAGTCAATCCCAATAATTCCAGGACTTTACGTATATATATATTTATATGTAATTTTTTTTGATTTCATAAGTTTCATCTTCAATTTTTTTTTATAATATCTAGAAAGGAGTCTTTTCCCAAAATGCATTTGAAGTTAATTTAGTGAACCGTATATTTGAACCTGTTTAAATGTGTTTAAACTCTATTTATATGGCATAAATTTGAAGAAAGTTAAATTTTCTACCACGTACTTTTACCATCTTAACAAAGAAAAATATGCAATTCACAAAATTAAGTTCAAATGCATTTTGTGAAACTACCCCTTTCCACCAATTAAGTTTAATGAGCTTAAAGTTAAGAGCTTAAACTGAAAATTTTTTGTTGTATAATCTGTCGCGATTTTTTGTAATTCAGTATATAGCAGTTGTAGTTTACCCCCTAAACTAAGGAAAAAAAGTATTCAGAACTAGCTTTTGTTAATTTTATATATTTGTTTAATTTTGTATAAAAATATTATATATATGACAGTTATCGTAGGGAATGTTTTAATTAATACGGTGGTAGATTTCCATGGTAAAATGCGTAATGTTTATGTGCTGTAATTAAAAAAGAGAACGTTTCAAATTTGTATAAACTTTTTGTAAATGTTAAATTTGTCTATATACTTGTTTACAATATAAGATATACCAATATGTGATCTTGCTGGCCACCCTATTATATTAAAATTCCCTACGTCAGTTTTTTGGACATTTATTAATGAAAATTTAATACCAGTGATAATTTGTTTCTTTTCAAATTTAATATAGAATGTCCGACATGACAGCCACAGCAGCAGCCGACTTAGAGAGAGACGAACAGCACGAAGAACAGAAGCCGGAAACCACAAGTGGGTGAGTAATATTTTAATATGTATAAAACGAAGTAGAATGATGTCTGTCTGTCTGTCTGTCCGTCCGTCCGTCGCTAGCTATATTTTGGTAACCATTCATCGAATCGGATTCGACAATCCATCACAACATAATTACATAAATACATATTACATATTTTTTGGTAATTACTTCTTTGGGCAAAGGTCCGATTACCTGGGATATATAATATATATTTATATATTTCAGTGATAGCGAAAAACAGAAGAACGAAATGAGTGTGTCTGAGCCTGAGCTGCCTGCTAAGCTGGATGACCTGCCTGATACCCCTCCTAAATCGTCTGATACAGAAGATTTGAACCTAACTTTGGATTGCACTACGTAAGTTTATTTATTTTTGTTACCATTCTATTTCTGTTCGGAAGGTGGTAGTAGCCGGATTGAAAAGAGTAGGATAAACATTATTGTTATGGCGAATAATTATAGTTTCATTCAGGGGTGTACATTACGCACAAGATTTATTTTGTTCCCGTGGTACAAAATTTTGTATTTTTTTCCCACCTATTTTTATCTCACCAAGTAGGGACGGAAATGGAGAAATATTGAAAGAACTAAAATTTTTGGTCCTACCACACATATTTTAGTTATTTTCCCCCCACCACCTGAACAGGGGATCCCATATAGGATATACACCCCTGATATTTCAAATTAGCAGCTACGCTAAACCCTCTAATATGAAGTATATCTCTTAAAGTTTCTTTTGCCACTCCCTTCCCTTGCCGGTACCTATGAGAAGAACCCGATCTGTTCAGTGGTTATCGAGATCCTTCGGTACATAAACACGGACATCCTGTTACTTTAGTATTATTTTTTTTTATTTTTCAGGGACGACGATGGATGGGAGACAATGCAGAAAATAAAACAAGACCTTAGGGCAGCAAAGCAAAAAATTGCTTCTTTGGAAGAGGAGATCGCTTGTTTGGAAACACAAACAAAGTAAGAAATTTTTTTCACTTCTTTTTTTGGTATTTAATCCGGGCGACTGTGTTGTAAATGATTTTTCGGTACAGACAAATTCACCTTTATATATTACAAAACTAGCAAGTATGCCTCTAGGGGTAAGGTGGGAGGGGTAAATGTGGACCAAAAAAAA
This sequence comes from Acartia tonsa, assembly GCF_053477335.1. Taxonomy (NCBI): domain Eukaryota; kingdom Metazoa; phylum Arthropoda; class Copepoda; order Calanoida; family Acartiidae; genus Acartia; species Acartia tonsa. The sequence goes on along the minus strand of NC_137263.1, from coordinate 52,107,158 downwards.
AGTTTACTATTTAATTATAATATGATTGCTTAATTCAGGGAGCAATCCAAGAGATGTCCGGCGGCACAAAAGGATGACCAGAAGGTCGGACAAGCCTCTGTTATGGAAGGAGAAGCAAAGTAAGATATCCTATTATATAAAGTAGTAAGCGTTTTTTGTTTGTCCCGAAGGATAACCGCTAAACCGATATTGTTCTCCTTTAAAGTGAAGCTTCTTATAGGTCCTGGAAAGGTTTTAAACTATTTTTGTGCAGGGTGTCTTCACCCCCTTCCCCAAAAAATATTTTTACTCTTCTGAAACTGAAATTGAAAATGGGAAGATGTTGATTTTTCCCCTTCCAACCTTAAGTGCCCCTAGAGGTTTCTAGGGGCGTAGCCACTAGTTTCTTTTAATAATCTTTTTTCATACTTTATCCGGGCGACTGTGTTGTAAATGATTTTTCGGTACAGACAAATTCACCTTTATATATTACAAAACTATAGGAAGTATGCCTCTAGGGGTAAGGTGGGAGTGGTAAATGTGGACCATAAAAAGTTTACTATTTAATAATAATATGATTGCTTAATTCAGGGAGCAATCCGAGAAATGTCCGGCGGCACAAAAGGATGACCAGAAGGTCGGACAAGCCTCTGTTATGGAAGGAGAAGCAAAGTAAGATATCCTGTTATATAAAGTAGTAAGCGTTTTTTGTCTGTCCCAAAGGATAACCGCTAAACCGATATTGTTCTCCTTTAAAGTGAAGCTTCTTATAGGTCCTAGAAAGGTTTTAAACTATTTTTGTGCAGGGTGTCTTCACCCCCTTCCCCAAAAAATATTTTTACTCTTCTGAAACTGAAATTGAAAATGGGAAGATGTTGATTTTTCCCCTTCCAACCTTAAGTGCCCCTAGAGGTTTCTAGGGGCGTAGCCACTAGTTTCTTTTAATAATCTTTTTTCATACTTTATCCGGGCGACTGTGTTGTAAATGATTTTTCGGTACAGACAAATTCACCTTTATATATTACAAAACTATAGGAAGTATGCCTCTAGGGGTAAGGTGGGAGTGGTAAATGTGGACCATAAAAAGTTTACTATTTAATAATAATATGATTGCTTAATTCAGGGAGCAATCCGAGAAATGTCCGGCGGCACAAAAGGATGACCAGAAGGTCGGACAAGCCTCTGTTATGGAAGGAGAAGCAAAGTAAGATATCCTGTTATATAAAGTAGTAAGCGTTTTTTGTCTGTCCTAAAGGATAACCGCTAAACCGATATTGTTCTCCTTTAAAGTGAAGCTTCTTATAGGTCCTAGAAAGGTTTTAAACTATTTTTGTGCAGGGTGTCTTCACCCCCTCCCCCAAAAAATATTTTTACTCTTCTGAAACTGAAATTGAAAATGGGAAGATGTAGATTTTTCCCCTTCCAACCTTAAGTGCCCCTAGAGGTTTCTAGGGGCGTAGCCACTAGTTTCTTTTAATAATCTTTTTTCATACTTTATCCGGGCGACTGTGTTGTAAATGATTTTTCGGTACAGACAAATTCACCTTTATATATTACAAAACTATAGGAAGTATGCCTCTAGGGGTAAGGTGGGAGTGGTAAATGTGGACCATAAAAAGTTTACTATTTAATAATAATATGATTGCTTAATTCAGGGAGCAATCCGAGAAATGTCCGGCGGCACAAAATGATGATCAGAAGGTCGGACAAGCCTCTGTTATGGAAGGAGAAGCAAAGTAAGATATCCTATTATATAAAGTAGTAAGCGTTTTTTGTCTGTCCCGAAGGATAACCGCTAAACCGATATTGTTCTCCTTTAAAGTGAAGCTTCTTATAGGTCCTGGAAAGGTTTTAAACTATTTTTGTGCAGGGTGTCTTCACCCCCTCCCCCAAAAAATATTTTTACTCTTCTGAAACTGAAATTGAAAATGGGAAGATGTTGATTTTTCCCCTTCCAACCTTAAGTGCCCCTAGAGGTTTCTAGGGGCGTAGCCACTAGTTTCTTTTAATAATCTTTTTTCATACTTTATCCGGGCGACTGTGTTGTAAATGATTTTTCGGTACAGACAAATTCACCTTTATATATTACAAAACTATAGCAAGTATGCCTCTAGGGGTAAGGTGGGAGTGGTAAATGTGGACCATAAAAAGTTTACTATTTAATAATAATATGATTGCTTAATTCAGGGAGCAATCCGAGAAATGTCCGGCGGCACAAAAGGATGACCAGAAGGTCGGACAAGCCTCTGTTATGGAAGGAGAAGCAAAGTAAGATATTTCTTTTAATATTATTTTTTCATACTTTATCCGGGCGACAGTGTTGTAAATGATTTTTCTGTAAAGACAAATTCAACGTGTTCCTTTATTTATTAAAAGCGAGTACTAGCAAGTACGCCTCTAGCTGGGTAAGGTGGAAGGGGTAAATGTGGAACCAAAAAGTTAACTACTTAATTTAAATAGATTATTATATATATATTGTTTAATTCAGGAACAAAACAGCTGCAGCTGGCTCTCCAGAAAATTCGGATGAGAACGAGGTTAAGGAAGTCACTGTTATGGAAACACCAGCAAAGTAAGATTTTTAAAAAATTGTTTTTACTACTTTATCCTGGCGACTGTGTTGTAAATGATTTTTCTGTACGCTAAACCCTCTAATATGAAGTATATCCTTAAAGTTTCTTTTGCCACTCCCTTCCCTTGCCGGTACCTATGAGAAGAACCCGATCGGTTCAGCGGTTAACAAGATCCTTCGCTACATACAAACAAAAATCGTTTTACTTTGTAGTATAGATTGTTTAATTTCAGGATGAAAGACCAACCGGATTTTGATATAATTTATGAGAACATAAAGAATCCAGGACCAAAAAGCCCAGGTATAGTACAATATTTATACTAGCGACTGTGCCCAAAGCATATAGTGAAACATTTCTGTACTACATTGTATTATTACACTAGGTTAGGTTAGGTTAGGTTAGGTTAGGTTAGGTTAGGTTAGGTTAGGTTAGGTTAGGTTAGGTTAGGTTAGGTTAGGTTAGGTTAGGTTAGGTTAGGTTAGAATAGGCTAGGCTAGGCTAGGCTAGGCTAGGCTAGGTTAAAACTAGAAATATTACTCTTTCTATTAATACACTAGGTTAGGTTAGGCTAGAAAAAAAAACTATTGTAAAATTGAAGTATTTTTTTGTAAAAAAAAGTAATTTTAAAAAATATTTTAATTTCAGTGTATGGGGTGTCAGATGATGAGCAGGAGATGTTTGAACCACCCCCTCCTACAATCACGCCAGCATCAAAACTGAGTAGGCGCAAAAGAAGTGCAACACCGGGGAAAATCAAGACCTGCGCCCATGGACGCAGTCCCCGAAGCGAGCTGCCATTGAACACGAGACTCATCGAATGCACCTATATGTGCCCAGACTGCCGCGTCTTCTTTCACAAGAGGCAAAAACAAAGAAAAGAAGGACAAAAGTAAGCTGATGTATAATAGTCCTTCCAGTCAGATCATATATAAACTATTTGTGATAAAAAAGTGATATATATCAAGATATCTTGAGTCAAAAATATGTTTAACCACCTTTAATTTGTACGTACATTAATCTATATGACAGTTTGACAGTTTTGTTCTGACGATGAAAATATTCATATAATATTATATTTGAAACCGCTATTCCTATATAGCAAAATTTTTGAAAATTTAATAATGGAAAGTAACTTCGTAATATATTTTTCTTGTATAAAAATGTTCTAGTATAAAGTACAATTAGAATCCAGATCTCAGCAATTAAAACCTATGTATATTTGTGTTAATTTCTCAGCTTAAACCGATTAAACATGCAGTTATATTATCTGTAAAACTATGTAATATTTGGTCAAATTTAAACCACGTCTAGAATTATAGACTAATTAAGAAAATTTCTGTGAATATATACCTATATAGTATCGCGCTATCGTACCTATGTAAATCATTATGTAAAAAAATATGTTTAAGTGTTTCAATCAATAAAGTTAATAATGAAAACAATTTTTTTTTTATTTTTGCGTTTTGTGTACAAGCGAGGTTTTTCTATAATTAAGGTCGTTTTTTACCACTTTCTCGTGATTTTTACCACCCGTTTTTACCACAATTATTGGTAAATTTTTACCATATTTACCCTATTTCTGGTAAAATTTTACCAGTTTAGGGCAAAAATATTACCAGGTGTTGAACAGTTTTACCACTTTTTTGGTAAAATTTACCGCAAATTTCTGGTAAATTTTACCAAAAAAGTGGTAAAAATTGGTCAAAATCTGGTATAAATTTGCGTCCTAAAATGGTAATATTTTACCGGAAATCTGGTAAAATTTTACCGATAATTGTGGTAAAAATCGATGGTAAAAAGCGTGAGAAAGTACCACTAAAAGTGTTTTTACCACGATTACGGTAAAATTTTACCACCTTTTAAATCGTATAGGCTGGTAAAATTTTACCGTAAAAGTGGTAAAAACTAGGTTTTTTTATGGTATTAATTCCGTCCTGGGTCTCTTTCTATCCATCCCTCTCTCCCCCTGTTACTTTCTATGTATCTTTTTTTAGTAGCGAAGCTACTCTATAATTTGAAATGTCCGTTCGTCTGAGACAAAGTGGGGGAAACGTGATTTACTCGGCTCCTATTCAAGATAGACAGCTGAAATTTTTAGTGAATATTCTCATGACATATGCCCATCTTATCCATACATTGTTTTGTCCATCTGTCTGTTATTTGGGGTGCTAGATCGATTCCTAGATTTTCATGTTTTCGTGATTTTCTCAACTCCTTTTTCAGGGCTTGTTTAAATTTACATTCTCCATATTTTCCTTAACTTTTATTACGAATTTTTTTTTATTATTTTGGGTGCTAGATCGATTCATAGATTTTTAGGTTTTCTATGGTTTTCTCGATTTCTATTCAGGATTTGCGGCTGAAATTATCAAGGATTGAATATGCTCATACTCTACATATTTTTTAAAAGTTTCATTAAGATTTGTATATAAATTGCGGTGCTAGATCGATTCCTAGATTTTAAATTTTCGTGATTTTTTAGGTTTCTGGATTTCCGTATTTTATCAAGATTATTTTTTATTGTATGACAATACTTTATAGTTATTTTTCCCGATAACCATTCATAATTTTTAAGCTTCGCTATTTATGGATGTTGTCATCCTTGTTTCTGTTTTAATTTAAGTTTCAACCCATTTTAATGCCTTTGTCCAAAGAAGACCCACTTCATTTTCTAAGTGTTAAAATATAACCTAAAACTAGACCATAACTAAAAGAAGTTTTTTTGTAACCAGTTATTTTAGCGGTTTCCAAGATATTACACATATATTTCCAGCTTCTTCAGTATACTCCCCTAGGGGCAATTCTCCCAAAAAAATAGTTTAGATACTTTTCTGGTCCTTATAGAAGATTCGCTGCAAAAGAGAAACATATCGGTTCAGCGGTTAGCTTTTACATAACGATTGAAATAAATAATTGTTTCTGTTTAGTGGGGGGCAAAAAATTATACATAGATAGAACCATGGTTTTAAAGGGATAAGACACTGGCCTTTAAATTTATGTACATCCTCAATTATGATACACTAAAAAAAACATTTAGTGGTTGAAACGTTGGAGGCTCAATTTAATGAACCAACCAATCTAAATTAAAAAAGTCCCCAAAGTTGATAAGCCGTCGAATAAGAAATCGTTATAATAAAGCTTTGGGGACTGATGAAATAAACAGCCCATTGTCTTCTTCCTTCCTGGAGAGAACAAGAATGTTAAGTTTTCCTTTAATTAGGTTTATATTGTAGATTCTCAAAATAGAAAAAAAGAATGATTATATTCATAAAAGCGAAGCTCAACAAAACAAAACAATTTGGCAACTGAATAAAGTCGAAAAAGATCTGTCATAAAATTGCTTAAAAGATTCTATATCTACATAGTTTGAACGTTCATTATTTCAAAAATAAATTATGAAGAGGCTTCGCTTAAGATATCGTACCTTAATCAAATCAATATGATTGAATAATTAATACAAGAATTATTAGAATTGTACCTCATTGTTACGAGAATCGGGAATAGTCCCTTTCGCAACATCGCCCCATAAGGGGCGATTCGTCGTATTTTTAAAATGGCCTTTTTTGGTTATTTTAGGTTAGGTTAGGTTATATTGGGTTAGGTGATTGCCCTACAGGAATAGGTTATTGGCCCCGCATGGGTTAGAGCCCCCCGCAGGGGCTAGAAATAGGAAAAAAGCTACTGTGAAAAATACAAAGAATCGCCCCATAAGGTGCGATGTTACGAAAGGGACCATACCCCGAGAATCTTTTGCAACAATTCGGACGATCAAAGAACAATGTTGTAGAAAATCTTGACTTGTAAAAGGAAAAAAGTTAATGTTATTTATTGATTGTAACCTTTACATAATTTTACTTTTGTTTTATAACACGCAAAATATTGACTAGAAAGATTAGTTTCCCTTACTCTGTTTGTTTGAATACTGTAAAAAAAATACTTTGTTTGTTGACGTAAAATACGATTGTATAAGCAGAATTAGTTTTTCAGCGTTTTCTGGTCTTATTTAGATTTTATTTCTCAATATTAGAGTAAAACACTAGAATTGAAGCGTTTTGCAGCCATTCTGGCAAAGGGTAGGAGATTTGATCATAAGAAAAATGCGCTAAAACCATTTTTAGATGTTGACACCTAAGTTTTGAATTTTTGAATTTACTGTATATTTTAAATAAAAACTAAAATATTTTTGGCTTTTATATTAATGGTTATAAAAAACGAAGAGAATCATTAAATTCTGAAAACTATAAGTGGGGAAAAATTGCGTTCAAAAAAGTTCTCATAAAAAAAACACACTGTACAAAAGCTTCGAATTTAAAAACAATCATGTTAACATCTACGCAACTTCAACCGTTGATGATCTTGTTATTTTACAACAACATGAGTGCAAGTGTTAAACTATTTGTTTGTGTTTTTCATTTTTCTTTAAAAATTTCCCACAATATTTCTCTCTTTGTACTTTGTGAAACCATTTAGAAAGAATTATATTTTTTTAAATGCACATACAACTATGGGTAGTAATACATTACATAAAAATAAGAATGCTCATAAATTGCTTAGCAACAAGGATGACAACATCTCTAAAAGCGAAGCTCTGGAACGGCAGGACAAATGAACACTAACACTTGAGCTGAGTATCAGAACCGAATAATCAGAATATAAATGTATTAAAGTCAAACGAAACAAAATTGTAAGTAGATCTGTTGAAAAATTGCTTAAATACAGGATATTGTTTAAGGACATACTTACATTTTGAGGACTCGATTATAGAGATGTTTCGCTTATAACAATGTACTTTGTTGTCTTAGGAATCAGTATTTCAATAATCAGACCAATCGGATAATTTTATCACATAAAAATTAGTTGTTAAAAAGGTTAAAAAGCAATATGTTTAAAATGGACGTTCGGACTTTCTGGTAACGATTATAGAGTTTCTTCACTTTCTAACTCATACCTACCTCATATAGGAATCATCATACAAAGTTTGAAATCCATAGGACAATTCTAACATGTTTAAAATAATGAAAAGAGGAATCCATTACGGACGGACCGACCCTAATTATAGAAAAGCTTTCCTTTAAATAAAAAATAAATAACAGTTTAGATAAAAAATATCATTATGAGTAAAATTATAATTTTCCATATTTGCGAGAGCTAAGATTTTTTATCTGAAGCTTAAGATTTTAATAACTATTGAACTGATTGGGTTCTTCTTTTAAGTGAAGCTTAATTAAGACCTTGGATAGTTTTAAGTCTATTTTGTTTTTAGATTAAGCCTTATGATGATCTAAAGCTATTTTTCAGTCATCCTTTAAATACAGAGCAACTTGTCTAGATGCCAGAGGTGTAGGCGCTAGTATTGTAAATAAATCACTATAGCTGACTGATTTTAAATTTTTAGATCCGGCGGTATGCAAAGATACGGTCAATTTCCTAAACTTACCCGAATGAATTGACGTACAGACATATCCTTGTTGAAAGTTGTAGAGATGCTACGCTTCTAGCAAAAAAAGTACTTAAATGTGTCATATTAAATTATTATTTCACAAAGCATATAATTTATCTTACATGTAGATGTGAACATTTTCAAATTCATTATTCTAGAATAATTTGTTTGTTTTAAAAACAGATCTATAGAACAGATGTATATACAGACAACTACCTCCCTTTCTTTTTCACAGACCTCTTTCGTCTGCTTCTAAATTATTTTCTGCTACTTGGGTGTTTTAATATAAGCAACTGTAACTCATTGGTTGATTTTCAATGATCCAATAGAAAGGTTACACAAGGCGATGGGGAGATACAGTTATTTAACCATTTCTCCCTCTAGTGTTATACTCTAATGTTTTAAACGCAAATATGACTAATAAGATATATAAGTTGGAAAGAATTTTAATGTTAGATGGAGATTTGAAATCTGCATCAAATTTTAAGAATTTTGTTTTAAATTCGTTTTTTGTACAATTCTTTATCTAAATCATTCTTTATCTAAATCATCATTCAACCAATTAGAGCGCAGGTAGTTTAAAATCCACCTATCCTATTGGTCAAAATTAATTAACTTAAATTGTATTTCCGCTTTTAGATAAAGAATTTTCCAAAATCGAATTTTATAACAAATCCTTAAAATTTGATGCAGATTTCAAATCTCCCTCTAACAACAAAATTCATTCCAACTTATATATCTTAATGACTAAGTCGCTTAGACTATAGATAACCTTCCATCGTATATTAGTGGCGATTTCTCTTAGGAGGTTGGAGTTACCTCCTCCTGGAGAACCATGTCGATTCTTGGTCAGCGAGATAATTTGCTACAGATAGACAGACATCCTTGTACTTCCATATAAGGATATTTTAAATGGTTTAACGTTTGTTTAAATTTTTGACAAATACAATTAAAATTCACTAAAAGCTTTCACTAAAATTAAAAATTAAACGCTTTTTTAAACTACTAAAATCAATACTGAAAATACGCATCATCTTCGAATATAAATCCAGCAACATTTTCAAACTTTTATATTTGGGTTCAAACTTTATACAAGTAGTTTCTGGTGTCCAATAATTTCAGAATATTGTTGGCATATATACAAAGTGTTTTTTTTTATGGATGCAATAAGACACAATTAATAGTAGGAACAAAAAGTCCCATAATGCAAAGAAAATAAAAAGGGGCCGCTTGTTAATAATTTAGGGTTCATAATTTGATTAAATAAATTTATATTTTTTGTGGGGGGGGGGGGGAAACGATAGCACAATTTATTTTCTTCGTCATTTTGTCCAACAAATAAACGGTTTGGTGTATTATAACATCCGCGAATTATTGTTTCACTAAAATTACATGCCAATTATATTAATCTAAATATACATCCAAATGTGTTATTTAATAAGAATAAAGCAGTTTGTGCTGTGTTAATAGATTTTTGGTGATACTTTGGATTTTTCAAATCTTCTGCTAAAATCTATATTTGTAAAATGCAGACAAAATTGAACACCAGTTTTAAGGGGGCGGGGGGGAGGGGGTTAGAAATGTTTTATTGTGGGTAAAATAAGAAGGGAGAATAAGAGATGAAATAGTGTAATTTTAAAGGATATTATAGAATAATTTTATTCCATTTAAAAACAAACCAAAAATAAGGACTTTTCAATTAATTTTTAACCCTTTTTTCCCAAATAAGATTTATTTCTCTTCGGTTGTAATAAGTATGATATTTATTTACAGTTAATAATTTGATTGAAATTTCCATTTATACGAATCTTTGTTCCACTGTGACTAGATGGATGTAAAGTTGAAACTGTAAACAATATTTGTTTAAGAATTTATACCTCAACCAACAGATACAACTTTTTTTTCAGAGATAGAAAAATGGATGTAAAATATACCTGAATATTATGACAGGGGAAAAATTGTCGTTAATTGAGGTTTCTAATATGGACCTCATTTATTGGTAAGTTCGTTCTTCCAGTTGGAAGGAATGGTAATGGGTAAAGGGGGTGGATAGGGGAATCGTTAGTTTAGCCAGGTACAAGTATCCCCTGACAAGGAACAAATATGATATTATGATTTCTAAAATCCTGTTTCGTGTTGTAGGTTGGATTCTGGACGATCCGTGTTGCCAGCCAGGGCCAGGTAGAGGAGAAGAAGATCAAGGTAGAGAAATACTACAACCCACAGTTCGAGGTATTTGTCCGTATGCCCACCTTTGTCTTCGACACCGACCAGATCATCGAGGCGCAGGTGTCGGCGGCCTACCTGTACGAGAAAACGGCGAAGGGGAACGTGATTGTGCGGTGGTATGCAAAGAAGATTGATGGAACGACGCCGCTGTACAATGATACCTCTCTGTACAGACAAGAGTTCTCGTATTATCATAATATTAGTAATATCAGGTCAGTACACTAATAAGAAGAACAAGGATGACAACATCCATAAAAGTGATTCTCTAAAATGACAGGACAAGCGAACATTAAAACTTGTAGAGTGTCAGAACTGAATAAAATGAATATTAATGCATATGTCTATACAAAATTTAAGTAAATTTGTTGCAAAACTGATTAATACATATTACTGTTTAAGGACATACTGACGTTTTTTGGACTTGATTATAGAGATGCTTCGCTTATAACACTATACCTTGTTGTAATAGGAATCAGTATTTTAAAAAATCTGTGATTAGGATAATATCTGTTATAGGAATCAGCATACAAAGTTTGAAATCAATATAACAAAAGACAATTAAAAAGCTTCCCTGGAAACTACAGTGCATTCGGGCCACTTTCCGAGGTATTAAGCCTCAGACAAAAAAATCTTACTACTTTATATTATTGGATAACACTTTGAAGTTCTTGGTTCATGAAAGAATGATTTCTTTTACTTAACTTAATGCTATTTTTGACACTGTTTGAGCAGAAATGGAATTAAAGAAATACAGAAGTATTGTCATAACTTAATTATGAAATATCTGCTCTTCAAAATAACATTTTTTGTATATGTAGGACAAATGAGCTATACAACAATGTGGATGGTGTTCCTATTCGCAACCTGTCTCTGATTGTACGACCAGACAGATACGGCTACGTGGACCCGTACGTCAACACAACCTCCCAGCCCATCCGTCCGCTCTTCCAGAACTGGACCTACCTTACCACAGAGACCCGTCCGTTTCGCAAGAACGTCGACCTTGGCGGCACGTTTTTTCTGACCATGAAAGACGTGCGAAACTTCATGGGCACCACGCAGGGCGTCCAGGTCAGGGCTGAGGCTTTTGTCACGGAGTACTTCTACAACAACACACAGCGGGGCTTCTGCGAGACAAGAATCATCAACCAAACGCTGAGTCTGAGATTTGTCGGGAACAGTCCCATGGTGTTCACCCCAGGTATGCTGTTCGAGGGTGCCGTTTCTGTGCGGTACCACGACCAGGTGGCCCTGCCGGCAGAGGACCTGCGTGACTCTGAACTGGAAATCAACGTCAGGGCCAAGAAGAAGGATGGCAGTGTTGTCGACCTGACAAAGATTCGGGTTCCCAAATATGTAGCGGACCAGTTTAATGAGTTTCAGGATATAGACCGGCTCGCCCATTATGGACAATCATTTGGATCCGATGCCATTTATGATGTTATAAACAATAATGATATTAATCCTGCAGCTTTTATTACCAATAATGTTGATAAGAACACAGAGTTTCTTTACAGTATCTACGCCAAAGAAAAACAATTTGAAGAGTACAGAGAGAAGGGGGTGCATAGATTTAGATTTGAGGTTCCTGAGTTGACCGAGGAGCTGTATCTGACCGCTTACTACTCTGACAATAAGAATCCACAGAATACATACACAGAAGCAACTGCTTATGCCTCGTATGGCCCCCGTGGCAGGCATATCCAAGTCAGATCCAGCACTAGAAATATTGCTGTTGGCGAATATGTCGTCTTTCATGTCAAGAGTAACTTCCCACTGCCATATTTTGACTGGCTGATAGTGTCCAAGAATCTCATCCTGAATTCTGGCCGAGAGTATGGTTCTGACATACACGCAGTTACAAATACATTTAGTTTAGTTGTTTCTTCAGAGATGGCGCCAGGGTTCCACATTATTGTGCACACTGTGACGAAGCCCGACGACTTCATGCTCTCCAACTCTGCCTACTTCCCCGTGCAGGCCATTAACCGGCACAAGATTGAGTTTAAGCTGACCCAGATCAAGGACCATCTGAAGGACACTGTGGAGGCAACCTGCAGGGGCGACCCTGGAGCTGTTTTCTTGTCCTCATCCATCCGTTCTGCCGTTTTTGCTACACAGGGCAAGAATACAATCACCAAAGCATCCATTCTTGAAAGTCTGCATACATTTGAAAATGTTGACAAACATATTCATAGGGTTTTCTTTACTGACAGGGAAGGTACAAAGCCAGATGAGGTGAGCTACTATCCCTCCATGGATTATGGAGTTGACACAAACAGAACGTTTGAGTTGAACGAGCTGCTGATCTTTACAGATTTTGTGTTTATTCCCCAGACACCGCTGACGCGTCAGTGCAACAAGACAGCCGGATACTTTCCCTGCCTGCACAAGGGTTGCTACACAGCCGACCAGATCTGCAACGGCTACAAGGACTGCGAGGACGGGCTGGATGAGGCCGACTGCGGAGATGAACTTTCCGCCCAACAGGACGCCACGCTCAGGTTTAGGCTGTCCAGAGTGAACAGGTACACAGATTTTTACGATGTTGGCTCCGGGGAGTGGGGCTGGTTTGATGTCAACATTGACGAGGATAGAGAACAGTTCTATAACCTTGAGGTGCCACTCACCACAGATACCTGGTACTTCAACGCGTTCAGCATCAGTAAGAAGCACGGCATTGGCATCATGGATGACCCCTTGTCTTTTGACTCCATTCGACCTGTCCATTTCTACTGTGAAGCTCCAAAGGAGATACACAGAGGAGAGTCTGTGGGCATCAGATGTATGATCATGAACAGATCTCCCTATGATCTAGAAACAGTTATCATACTCATGGGGTCTGATGATTATGAGTTTATAAATGTGGAATCCTATGGATTTGTGGAGTCGCACAACCCGAGGACGTCCAAGGGTGACCACCATCATCTAGTGTTTGTCCGCGGTCAGGATGAACTAGAGGTTCACTTGCCAATCAAACCAACACCTGACGGGGAGCAGGGCGAGATAACCGCCTATGTGACCCTATCCACACAGATCATGTCCAACACACAGGAAGTGACCATCAACATCCTCCCCGAGGGCAGCATTGTCCACCGACACACCTCCCTCCTACTGGACCTGAAAAGTCGGGCAAATGAAATCAAGTACATGAACATCTTTGTGGATGAAACGCCAGAAATTCCTTATGAAATCTTTAGAAGATATATTTACAACAGCCCGTATGGTAGGGTGTCATTGAGTGGGGATGTTATTGGTCCAACATTTATGAAAAACAGTCCTGTTAATCTTGAGTCGATGTTTCCTGATGGCAATGGCAGGTTTGGCAAGGGAACAGAGTACCATGGCTTCAACTTGGCTGCTAACACCTGGCAACTTCATTATTACAGGTATGATATTTCTTAATAATACCACCACATAAATAAGTAATAACTAATTTAAAATAAAATTGTAGTTAGGTTCTATAAGATTCTATTTTTGTTCTTTTTATTGTTGTATACATTTACTAGCGGACTAAAAAAATGGGGGAGGATTTTTTTGTTTTTGTGGGGGTTGGGGGTGTCCCACCTCCCAAGAAAATAGCCTAAAAACACCACAGGACCAGTAGGTATATACCCTGAAGAGTAGAATTAAATCGATTTAGTGGTTACCAAGATCTTAAGGGAAGGACAGACAGACAATAAGCTACTTTGTATTATAGTTATTGAAAAAAATCAATATTTTCAAAATAGTTATTGTAGAAATAATTAAAATTATATTAATACATTTTATGATCAATAATTAATTTTCAATTTTTTTTTAATGTAAATATTTTTTAATTTTTCTTTTTATTCTTCAGGCTGACAAATCAGTTCCAGTCCAACTGGGACCTGGCCAAGAGGGTTTTTGAGCAGATGAACATTGAGTACGCAGCCGTCATGCGTCGTTTCAGCACCCAGGGCTGGGCGTCCATCTGGGACACGGCCAAGCCGTCTGTCTGGCTGACCTCCTGGTGCATCAAGATATTCTCCCACGTGTCCTTCCAGGACTGGGAGGACTATATCTATATTGATCCAGAGGTGTTTGGGTCCTCTGTCATGTGGCTGATCAACCAGCAGGATGTTGAGGGAGAATTCATGGAGACTGAATACTACAGCGAACACCCGCTGCACAAGCCTATGACTCGTAACCCCGAGGCCGGCAACATAGCACTCACCGCCCATGTCCTAATTTCTCTGCAAGAAACAGCTGATAAGCTGTACGGAGAAATCAAGAAATATTCTTCATCAGCCAGACAACGTGCTCGTCGTTTCCTTGAGCGAAATTTACCAAAAATAACCGACCCGTATGAACTTGCGATAGTGTCATATGCCCTAGTGTTGGCTCGCAGTCCCGAGGCTGATGCTGCCTACGGCCGGCTGTTGCAGATGAAGCGCGAGGAAAGTGGGATGGTCTACTGGAGTCCAACTAAGATTCACACCAACACAGTCAAGTATCTCCAGTTCAACCGACCTTTCCTGGAGGGCAAGGACAAACAGTTCAATGATGCTGTGGCTGTTGAGGCCACTGGATACGCTTTGCTGGTGCTGTTCCAGGTACAGGGTGGCGGTGTCACTGTCCTGCAGGACCAGATTGTTACCTGGCTGAACACCATGAGGCTGGGTGTGGGTGGCTTTATTGCCACACAGGACACCATCGTGGCTCTTGAGGCCCTGGTCTCCTACAGCTACAACAGCAGAATTAAGGACATTACAAATCTCAACATTGAAATTGAAATTCCTGATTCTAACATTACCAAAAATATTTACTTCAGCGGCAACGGCATCTCCAACCTCCAAGAAATCGTTATCCCCAACGTATGGGGCCATGTCAATTACCACGCAACCGGAGCCGGCCAGGCCGTCGCCCAGCTGGACATCAACTGGGGCATTGACTTCGAGCCATACAAGGACCACCCGCAGGTGCAGTGCTTCAACCTGACCATCGACGAGAACTACCGCGGACGGAACAAGTCCGAGATTGATGTGAAGAGCTGTATGAGCTGGACGTGTATAGGAGACAGTCCAACTTCTGGTCTGACCATGCTAGTGGTGGATATACCAACAGGATATATTATGTTACAGGTGAGACTTTTTATAATTGAATTATCATATATATCTTGTAAAGTCAAAGCAATCTTGTAACTCTTAAAAACATTATCGAATTTTCAAATAATATTTACTGAGACAAAAGTATATTATTGTAACACATTATTTAACTAATAGAAAAAAGTAGTAATAGGATATTTCGGACAGTCTCATTATTTTTAGAATAATTCGTTTTTCTTGTGATCAAATATTTTTTACGAAAGCCATATTGTCAGCATAAAAAAAATATCAAATCCCATGCTTTTTGATCAGCAAGAATCAATTGTTTAAGCCATTTTAGGGATCTTTTGCTTCAAACAGAAAGATTTAATAGGTTACTTGAAAAATACTAAGATGTCAGGGATATAAAGGGATAAGACAATGGCCGATAAATTGATGTACTTCTCATGATGATACACATAATTAACCCCTCTGTAGATTACAATTAGTGGTTGAAACATTTGGACACTAACCTTAATGAACCAAATAATCAAAATTCAAAAAAGTTCCTAAAGTTGTTAATCCAACTAATAAGAAAACTTTATTTTAAAACTTTGGGGACTAGTGTAATAAATAGCCTAATGTCCTCTCCCTCCCTACTAAGATGTACTGTTAAATACTTAAATACAAATTCTTTTCCATTACTATAGTTTGAATGTTCATATTATAAATTCTAAAGTTAAAATATTTTGTTAAGTAAAAATAACTTTTCAACTCAGATCAAAGAATTTAAAAGATGTATATAAATGATATTTCTGTATATATCTTTCCAAGTCAAGTCAATTTCTTATTTTCATTTTATTTTAAAATCTGCTATTTCTAAAAACTAGATATGAGATATTTAGTGTATTAAAATTTAATTGTAATGCAAAGTTTGTTTTGAATAAAAATAATTATTTTTTGCACAAAGTGACAAAAGACTTTGGTTTTGTAAGAAATGAAAAACTTAATCGTGGATATTCATGTACATTTGAGCTTATATCCAGGGAAGGAGGGGACATTGGGCTGTTTATTGAACCAGTCCCCAAAGTTTTTAATAACGTTTCTTATTCCTCGGCTTAATAACTTTGGGGACTTTTAATGAATTTTGATTGGTTGGTTCAAAAAGTTGAGTGTCCATATTTGCAAAATTGTAATCTACAAAAGGGGTAATCTTTTACATAATAATTAGGGATGTACATCAATTTATCGGCCATTGTCTTATCCCTTTAGATCCCTGGCTTACAACACCTTTAATAATAGTGTCCCAATATTTTGCAGGTTTTCAAACATTTAACACAGAGGTACAATTTTTGGCGCTTTCTCCCCCCCCCCCTTTTTTTTTGGGGGGGGGGGTTACAAGTGCTAAACAAGTACTTTGTTGGAGAGCATTCAAAAGTTATTAAAAAATAGGGATTGTAATTTTAACACAAAAAAATATAAATTTTTTCAGCCGGATGCCAACAAAATAGTCCGTTCTGGGCAAATTCCGCAGTTGAAGGATGCAGACGTGGAGAAGCCTGGCAAGACTATCTGGTACTTTGAATATCTCAGCGAGGCTCCACAATGCTTTACACATACAATAAGGAGGTAGGATGGATTGGACATACCAACAGACAAAGATGTAGAACAGATAGGTTTATAGCTTTACAGCAATAGAAGGACATATGACCTGACAGATAGACATGCCTGTTAATAATAACTGCCCGCGAATGTGGCTCGTTGTCAGGGAGGTGATAGGTTAGAATCTCGGCCTAACCCGGCGTCATAAATAAAGACATTTAAATGGTTTCTACTGCTGCTATATAAATACCTTCTGATTGTATGTGCACAACTCATTACCATGCTTATTTAGGATTTCTAGACAAAGGTCGTGCAATCAAAGGTTGGTTGTCTAAAGCACTTTTGACCATATAACCATGCCCATCTCTAAGCAAGGTTTGATTCAAAGATTCATTTTCAGGTATTATCCAGTGGCCAACCTGACGCGTACCAGACAGGCCGTCATCGTGGAGCCGCTGCGACCAGAGCGGTTCTTCGTGTATACCTGGAACTCGACTTCGCTGTACATCCTCAGCATCTGCGAGGTGTGCGGCTCCTACCAGTGTCCCTTCTGCCCGTTCTACTCGTCGGCCCCGCCGGTCTTGGTCCTGTCCACCACCTTGCTCGCCACGGTCGTTCCATTTCTGTACCTGATTCATTTTAGTGGCTTGTAACATTGCCAGCTATTAAAAGAACATTATAAATGACATAATAAATTAATTTCTTTTAATTAATTACAATGCGATTTCAAGTCCGCTTTGCAAAAAGTGAATTATTTAAACCCAAATATAATATTATTCAGTATTAATGATATTAAATTCCTAGTGTTATTTTTTTTTCTTCAAATTGAAGCAGATGTTACCAAACCAGTTTATATCAGGGCTCGGCATAGCCGCCTGAAAGCATCAGGGAATCAACCCTTTACAATTTTAAAAATAGGTTTAAATCTTACACAAATATGGCAATGCCTCTTTTCAAAAAAAAAATTGCAAAGCGTCCAAATTGAGGCTTATTTGCGGCTGACGCGCGGTTATCGAGTCCTGAGGTGGATTCTTTAAAAAAAAAATAGGGTAGCTGCACACCAAAATTGTTTTTGTGAAAATTCCTGACGAACCCCAAACTGTCCCACTTTAAGAAAGACGATTCCAGTGACGTCATATACGTTTAGAGAAGGGGGGAAGAAAATCTCTTCCATTTTCTTCCCCCCTTCCCTTTTTCTTTCCTGAAACGTATATGACATCACTGGAATCGTCTTTCTCAAAGTGGGACAGTTTGGGGTTCGTCAAAATTCCTCCAAAATCACATAAAAAAAATCTACAGAAATTAAATAAAATCATAGAGCATAACATTATAAGATTTGATTTAATTTTTGTAGATTTTTTACGGGATTTTTGGAGGATTTTTCACAAAAACAATTTTGGTGAGGCAGCAATGCACTGACTCTAATTTTTTATAAAGAATCCACCTCTGGTTTATGTTCTTAACTAAAAAGAAAATTTAAATCAATAATAAGATACAAAATATATAATATAAAAGGGATGTGGGGTAAATTACGGGAGTATTGACACACCCCTCTTGCACTAACTAAAGTTCTATTTTGTTAGAAATATAAATAGAATGATTCAAAACTCACCGCTATAATTCCAAAGACCATATTTTTCTTAATACAAATATATTGTAGAAATAATAGAAAAAGATGTTGTTTTAGTACTTATGTAAGAATTATATAATATAATATGTACTATTATAAGGTAGAAAAACAAGGATGACACCCTTTTAAGTAGCAAAGCACAAAAGATCATATATTGACAAACGTACAAAGTGAATATTATGTCTTTTAAAACGTAAATGACGGATAAAACAATGTATAGATTAAATGTGCACAGGCCATAGGAATCTTCACAGAAAATCTCTGACTGACTGACTGACGGATAACGTGAATTGTAGAGTAGCTTCGCTACTAAAAAATAATAGTGTACTTTTTTATTATGTTCAGATCAGAGGAGCTTAATTTATCTGCCAAATATTTTGTGAAAAAAAAAACAATATGATAATAGATAATGAATTCTGAGGAGGTTTCCCTATAGTAAATATCTCGTCATCAAAGTATTAAGGACAAGAATTACGTTATATCTACCATAATCTCGTCCCCCTTTTATTAAAATTTTATATTTTTTTATTTAAATTTTTGTGTTTTATCATGTATAAAGAAGAAAAAACTGTATGTATTACAAATAGATTTGCTCAAGTTTATTTGTATTCATTTTAATGTTTATATAAAAATTCTTTTCATATTCAGAGTTTCTTGATATTAATCAATCATTCCTTCTATCAAAAGTTTTTTTTCTGTTTTTTTTTTGCCCAAATATTCACATTTCTGCAGGGAGGAAGGGGTAGGACAATGGCCCAATAAATTTACGATTTTTCTTACTTCCTTAAATTTATTTTAATATTCAATTTATCGCATCGTATTATAGACAGCTTTCCGCAGAAATTAAAATGAAAAATTGTCAGATTAAAACCAGTTTTGTTAACCCAAAGGGGCTAGAGGCTCTAGCTAACAAATAAGGTTTTAATTATAAGATTTTTATCTTAATATTCATGGAAAATTGTCCGTAGTACGATGCTATACATGATTTTTCAGTATGGCTGAGAACTGGTCCCAATCCAGCTGATATCAATCGGTTTCGAAGCCATAATAAAAATACATAAATTACCACGTAAATTTTAAGGAAGGTTTATTAATTTTCCCTGACACCCTGCAGATCAGATACCACTTAAATTTTAAGGAAGGTTTATTTATTTTCCATAGTCCTATCCCTGACACCCTGCAGATCAGATACTTTCTACCAAAGTTTTATATTTTAAAATTGAACTGCTCTATCAAAATCAAACTTTGAAATTATGCCAAAAGCTAGATATTTATTTCATTTGAAATAGTTTTATTTAAATTAATAGGTTGTATTGTAACAATGGATTTATTATTACTTGGATATTGCACCAGATTTTAATGTTCTGTAATAAAGTGAATTTTGTAGCTGGCTAAAATAAGGATTCACCCACTTTTCTCCATCCTTAACTGAAAAACGAACTGACCAATAAATGAGGTCCATGTTAGCAACCTAAATTGACAACAATTTTTACCCTGTCATAATATCCACGCATATTCTATATCCATGGCTTAATACAATTAAAAGGCTTATTATTTAGTGCAATCATTAGTTAGGAATTAGGAAAAATTTTGAGCTTGGTATCAATAAAGATATGAAATATTTTAATTTTTTAGCTCTATGAGTTTAATTTTTATTTGAAAATGGCATTTTAGATGTATTTATGTTAATATTTATGCTGTAGTAATGATATTGCTTATTAATGTTATTATGTTTTATTTTTGTATTTTGTGATATTCACTAAAATAAATGTATGATATTTAATGTAATTTTTTATATTTCACTCAAAAATTTCTTGAAGTGAACTTTGATACACAATCTGCATTAGATTTTAGTAAATATGCAGATAATTTATTTTTTCACTAACTTTAATCTCTTCCTTTATTCTCCTCCATTTCCCATCCCTTTCCCGTCCTTTTTTATCCTTCTCTTTCTGATTACTAACTCTCCTCACTTTACCATCCCTTCTCCGTCTCCTTTCATCTTTCTCTTTCTCTTCACTAACTCTACTCACTTTCCCATCCCTTCCCAGTCTCTTTAACCTTTCCCCCTTCTCTTCATTGACTCTCCTCACTTTCCCATCCCTTCCCAGTCCCTTTAACCTTTCCCCTTTCTCTTCATTGACTCTCCTCACTTTCTCATCTCTTCCCCGTCCCTTTTTATCCCAACATTTCTCTTCACTAATTGTCCTTGCTTTCCTCTCTCCTTGTATTCTCCTGCATTTCCCATCCCTTTCCCTTTTTATCATTCCCATTCTCTTCACTAACTGTCCTTGCTTTGCTCTCTCCCTTTATTCTTCTCCATTTCCAATCCCTTCCCCGTCCCTTTTTATCCCAACCTTTCTCTTTACTAATTGTCCTTACTTTCCTCTCTCCTTGTATTCTCCTTCATTTCCCATCCCTTTCCCTTTTTATCCTTACCATTCTCTTCACTAAATGTCCTTACTTTGCTCTCTCCCTACATTCTCCTCCATTTCCTATCCCTTACCCGTCCCTTTTTATCTTCCCTTTCTCTCCTCACTTTCCCATCCTTTACCCGTCCCTGTTTATCTTCCCTTTCTCTTCACTAATTCTCCTCACTTTCCCATCAATTCCCCGTCCCCTTTCATCTTTCCCTTTCTCTTCAATAACTCTTTCCATCCCTTACCCGTCTCTTTTTATCTCATCCTTTCCCTTCACTAACTCTTCAACACATGAACACTCAATTTTTAAATAGTAGAAAACTACTACTTATATGTATTATACAGCTGTTTCAGGTAAAAAATATTTTTTGTCTAAACATTGATTTAATGCAGAATATTATCAGTAACCAAACTTTATAGACAGCTTTCTGTGGATATTAAAATGAAAAAGTTATAAGATTTAATCCGGTTTTGTTAGCCCCTAGGGGCTGAAGGGAAAGAGGGTAAGTCATTCATTAAGGGAAGCGTATACTTCTAGAGGTGCTATGCATCTAAAAAAGAATACTTGGATATTATGACAGGGGAAAAATTGTCGTTAATTTAGGTTGCTAACATTGACATTACTTATTGGTCAGTTCGTTCATTTAGTAGGAGGGGAAGGGATGGGTTAAAAGGGGTGGAAGGGGGATCGTTAATTCAGCCAGCTACAAGTTTCACTTTATTAGAGTATACAATAATCTGGTGTAAGATCCAAATAATAACAAATCCATTATCTTAAATCTGTTTTTCTTACACAGAAAGTTGAATGTAAATTTGTTGAAGTTGAATATTTATGTTTTGTCTGTCTTCTATTTTCAATATTATAATTTAGATTATCTAAATTTATGTACACACACACACTATCTCTCTCTCTCTCTCTCTCTCTCTCTCTCTCTCTCTCTCTCTCTCTTTATCTCTCTCTCTCTTGACATACAGAGATAGTCAAATGGAAAATAAATAAAGTATCCTGAGCCGGCAGATACATTCAAACTTTTTTATTTTGAGGTGAGTAAAATGGGTAATGAATAAAAAAATGATGTTATAAAAAATTGGGGTCTAGTGTATTAAACAATAAACAGCCTAATGTCCCTTTCATCTTGTGGCGTCTTGGATGATTTTTATTTCAATAACTAAAGCTAAAAAGACAGTTAAGCATGTATTGTATACCCTTCTAAAAAGAGAATAAAGGCCTTTCAATCATCAATTCACCCATTCTTATAAAGAAATAAATGTATAATGTGAGATGTTTCATACAGAAGCCAATTTGATGCGAATTTAACAAATAAAAGTTGAAATAAAAGTTTGATGGACCGTTAAACACAAACATCCTCTTTATCAAACTTCAAATGAAAGTAAATTTTCTGCCAGCATCCATTTGAGAGTGTAGCAACCCCCCCCCCCCCCCGCGACCATGGCTCAACACGTAGCGCACTCGCTCGTCGTCGGAGAGGTGATAGGCTCGAATGTCGGCTTAACACCGCTTCATAACTAAAGACGTTAAAAATGGTTCCTACTGCTACTACGTCAGGTGCGCGACATTAATAGTCAGAATAGTGGGAATGCCTTGGCCCAAAACAGGCGCAACTCATTACCCTGCACAGTTAGGACTTCTCAAACAAAGGTCGGGCAATCAAAGGGTTGGCCGGTTGTCTGAAGAGTGTTACTTAACCGAATACCCCGGGTGTTTGGACAGAAAAGGAGACATTTTACTCTTCTTAGCTATCCTGGGTTGTTGGACTATGATTGACGACATATTTTACCCTTTCATATATCCACGTATATCATATATCCATTCCCCTCCCCTTACACATGATAATACAGAATAACACACACATATATAACAAGGATAACAACATCTATAAAGCGAAGCTCAATAAAACAAACCAAAACTAGGAAATACAGAATTCAGAACCTAATTCTATTAACGGAATATCAATTTCCGTTTTAAGCAAAAAAATGTATTAATTGGACATACTGTATGTATGGTCATAATTATAGAGTTGCTAGGCTTTCTAAATTTTACTTAATAGTTACAGGAAACATAATACAAACTCTGACATCTAGAGGACTATTTTAACACAACTAAATTGACGATGAGATCCATCTATTACGGACGGACAGACCTTAATGTAATTATAGAAAAGCTTTGCTATTGAATATGCTTTAAAAAATCGCTAACCGGCCTAAAGAACCAAAACATTACAACCATATGAGAGATCTTAAATAACACACAGACAATTACTGAAAATTCAAATAGTAAAGGATAATGCTCAATGTTATATATTCGGAAATAGAGTTTTGTACTAAGATCGAGATAGATGTGAATATAAATATGATAAAATAAAGATAAAAAGGGTTTTTAGAAGCGACGCTACTCTACGTTTGTCTGTCAATCATTCTTTCTATCTGTAACTCTGTAATGCTGCTCTCTATTCGGTTCTCTCTTCTGCATAAATGCTCCTCTTACTTAATCATTTCAACTCCTTTCCCATTTCTCTTAAAATTTCTTAATGTCTATTGGCGCTTGAGGAGGGTGGGTAAGGTAGTCCCAAATTTCAAATTTAAGTTTTAAAAGGGAAAAGAAAAAATATCGATTGGCCTTTTCCGTAAAAAAAAGTCTTTAAGAATTAATTTTTTTGTAAGCTGCGAAAAAGCAACCTTTTGACCGGTGATGTAACTTCAAAGTAAAACTATTTTTTCAGCAGCTAAACGTAAAGGCGACAGACAAAGAGAAGCTGTGCTCCTAGAATAACAGATCAAAAAATGTGGGCTGAATTTTCCTCTTATTTTCAATTTCTCATGGTTAAGTATATATGTCTATATTTCAATATATTTTCATAACTAAAATATACAACTTAGAATTATGTTCTTGAAATATACTCTGTCATGCAAGGGTGTGTAGGAATGGGGTGGGGCGTTGGAGGTGTTTACACCCCTCTGGCAAAATATGATGTTCGTTGATTTTTTTCAATTTTAGCTTCTAAAAAAAGGATAAAAAAAATTTTTTTGAGTTTTTTTTCTAGGAGTGATTTCTCTTGGAAGGTGGTGACACCCTCTCCAAAATAGTTATAAACCTTGCCAGGACCTATGCGAAGCTAAATGCGATATGCTTGTTTACAGACAGGCATACACATATACATCCTGTTACTTTTATAGATAGGATAGAACAAATAAAATAATCTTTTTAAACAAGACTATCTTTTAAAATAAGCTTTTTTTTAAAAATATTATTAAAAAATTATTAAAAGAAACCTTTTCTGTTTATTACTTCTGAATCTTTTATAACAAAAATTACAAGCGTTGGAGAAAATGAAACCTTTTAAGACTAATGAGATGAAAATAAGTTATATATCCTTGTTCTAAATATATTGAACTTTATAAGGTTCCACATTTAAACAGGGAGGGAGGGGACATTGGGCTGTTTATTGCACTAGTCTTCAAAGTTTTATAATAACTTTTTCCTTATTTGTTGTCTCAACATTAAGTTGAGTGTCCAAACATTTCAATAACTAATTTTAAATTGCAGAAATTTTGTGTATCATTATTGGGAATGTACATCAATTTATCGGTCATTGTCTTATCCCTTTAGATCCCTGACAATTAGATATCATAAACTTGATTAGTCTATTTCGTGCTATGAAAAGAAATGACTTGATAAAATTTAGATTAATGCAAGTAAGATAATCAGGGATTTAAAGGGATATGACAATAGCTGATAAATTGCTGTACATTTGATACACAAAATTACTCATTCTGTAGATTACAATTAGTGGTTGAAACGTTTGGACACTCAACTTAATGAACAAACCAATCAAAATTTAATAAAAGTGTTCAAAGTTGTTAAGCTAACAAATTAAATAGAACTAAATGTACTAGTGTAATAAAAAGCCCAAAGTTACCTCCCTTCCTGAAGATAATATTTTTCTATTGCTTCGTAGCACAGCTTTCCGCGGATAGTAGGATGAAAAGTTATTGGATTTATTCAGTTTTGTAGCCCCGAAGTGCTAAAGGCTGGAGTTAGCAGAACTGGAATTGATTTAATTATTTTACCTGAGG